>NW_025893110.1:369687-383335 GCF_002878395.1 Capsicum annuum
TCGCCAATGCAGTTAATAAGAATAACAATTAGTATGAACAATAGCATAAACTCTAATATACCAATAAGCATGATCACTAGTGTAGTTAGTAGCTCATTCGTTAGCTTAATCAATAATATAATTTTTGGCTTTGTCAATATCATACTCAAGTTCTTATTCAATATTATTTTCGATAGCCTAATCAGTATCCTAATTAATAGCTCATCATGAGATCAATCAATGATTCATTCATAGCATAATCATAAACCATTACTTCCAACATCACCTATCATAAACTTTAATACCAAGGTCAATACATATCACCACCATAAGTATTTCCTTGATTACACAAACACATAAAAGTTCTTCAATAACTATCACATGTCTTGACCTAAGATGGGTTGAAGAGCCCACTTCTAAATCTCCAAAATTATTTACCAAGAAATTCCTACCCTGGATTAGGCTAAGGTATCTAAATTCCCTATTATATATTAACTAAGATATAATTTGTCCTAGGATAGCAATTCCTTCTAATGTATAGCAACTAAGCCAATTCCACCTAAGGTAGTGCAACTAGGGTAAGTCTCACCTTAACCCAAGTGACTAAGGGATTTTACTCATTACTTGAGTAACCTATTTCCACCCTAACTAGAGCCTACAAGGTCAATTTCACCTAAGATAGGAATAACTAGGCTAATTATACTCAGATGAGATCTAAAACAGCCTAAATCATCCAACTAACCAAAGTATGAAAATTTAGCATACCAAACCTAAAACCCATGATAAATATAATACAATATCCTAAATGTACTATAAATTATCTTAATATAACAAGGTGTAAGACCTAGCCTACCTACACGCCAAAGAAAGCTCGCAAGATCTGCTAAATAATCACTTTTCTCGTTCAAGAAGCTTCTGCAAGATGCCAAGCTACCATAATCACATTCTACTTATTAATACCAAAATAATGTTACCCATATTGCACTATTGTGCTTTGGGTCCAAACAATATATCCAAAAATCCCTTGCGGGTTCCATTTATGAAAAATCACATTTCTAAAACCAACACAATGTTCCCTTGATGTGCTATGATTTTATAGCACGTTCGATGCTTAAAACTATGAAAATATCCAAGTTACTTAAGTCATTTTATTGGATGTGATGAGCTTTGGGTTATGTTTTGCAGGAAATCAGGTTTTGGAACTATTTTGAAGAAAATAAGTAAAAATTAAAGTTTTGGACATCTAAAGTGGGCACCTATGGCTCGGATGTACTACCTTTGGGGCATAGGTGCCAGAGTATATGTCAAAAAAGCTGAGAAACATAGAATGAGAAGAAGAAAAGGTGGACCCTTCCACCTACGGAAGGCACCTACAACCATAGGTGACAGAATATGTTGCAGAAGAGCCAACTCCAGGGAGTATAGAGAAGATATTTGCGTCCCTAGCACCTACATGGGACCACTTATAGTTGTAGGTTCCACCTATGAGACCTAGGTGGCCTATTAAGTAGCCACTGATCTCAGTTCTCCTTCTTTGTTTATGAGTTATTTCTTAGGGTTTTCTTGTACTCTGTATGTACCTTTTTGAAAATTTTTATTTAATTTATTCCCTCTTGATACTTACAATCATATATTTGATTCCAAGAGTTGATTTTTATGTTGGTATTTTTTTAATTGATTTTGGATTATTTTTTAGTTGAAGACTTTGGGTTTATTCATTGATTATTGTGATATTGTTGGAATGCTTTTAATAGTTAATTACTTTGATCATTTCAAATCAATGAACATCTAATTCCTTTAGCTAGGGTTGTGGGAACCGGGCTGCGTAACGAATTAGGGGAAATGTTCAATCCTTCTAGATTGTTGTTGTTGCATGCGTTGGGTTTTCTTCATGTTTATTTCTTTTTTAACTATTTCAAACATTAAGATCTATCTTGTATTCACTATGAATGCAAGAGGGAGGAATATATTGGGAAAATAAGATCAGAACAAAGATTTTGGGGTAATTTCCAAAATAAGCTTATTTTTATTATCTACTTAAAATGATAATCTTAAATATAATAAAGTTAAGACCAAGAGGAGACAATTGAAATTGGGGTCCAAAGTAAGTCTTGTAAGGGGACACTCTGAGAATGAGAGGAGATTAGTAAAATTCACCAAAGTATGCTAAGAGGCAGTCAGTGATACATAACTTGCCAGATTCTACATGCATAACTATTTGATAGCTAGATTAAGCACGAGAAGCAAATAGAGTTAGAACCAGGGGAAACACCAACCTAGTTTTTGTTTCTAACTGTTTACAGCCAAAGCATTGATTTCGGTTATAGTTTACCACAACAAACCTACCATTTATTTTCATTACTGATAGTTGACTTCAATAAACAAGAGAGAGATAATTCATACATTTCGTTGGGATTTGTCATGACCAGATATCCTCAGGTGATGATGACGCCTACCATATCCACCGGTAGGAAAGCCAACCCATAGTCCGGAAGCACTAGTAATGGACTTCTCAATAATGTAAGGAAAAGAATGCGGAATATATGAAATAAAGATCAATACATAGATGAATCCCAAACCCTGGTGGTATCAGTACAAGAGTTTCTAATATAAAAAGAGTACAAAAGTAAAAATCAAGAGAAATACACTAATACAACTTATCTCCAAATACAATTTAGAGACTAGTCTAATATATAAAAGTGAGATAATTAATACTCTGAACGTCTGGAGCTTACTCTAAGTCTCAAAACCAGGCCTGATCTACACAATGCACACATCAATGATGATAACTAGTACTATGATCTGCTAACTACAGAAGTGTAGTATGAGTACCAAACAAATGGTACTCAGTAGGTTACTACCAACTGAGATCCAAAGATAAAGAAGATATATATAGAATATAACTAGAATAGAAACTACACCCAAGCATCAAAAAATCATATGAAAAGTAAATGAGATAATAAGGAAAAACTATCCTGTCCATGTCCAAGAGTCTAGCATAATAAAACTAAGCAAGTATAGAGGTGAATTATCTTATTTCAGCTATATTAAATATACCTCAATGATATACCATATATCCCATGTCAATATATGAATAAAGAGCGAAAGAAAGAAATGTAGTAATATACAAGGCAAAAAAATAACTATAGAATATGAACAATGAAGGAAGGGATATACGATAGTATAATAGCTTTATATAGTTAGATATATATAGGTATATATACATATAAACTCAAGTTCATCTCAAAGCATTGCCTATATCATCCTGTTCTCATTTTAAGACCTCATACAACACGATAAGGATTAAAATACTATTATACTCATGGTTTATAATCCACATGCCTAGACATGAAATAATCATGCATAATAATGCAATTATAAGATAGAAGAGTCCAAAGACATACCTCAAATCCCAATACTTGATCAATGATTGATCTGTCATAAGCTATCCATAATATTGATCATAACAATGATAATAACAATATCAGTAAAAGCATGAATAACTAGCTACTCCATACAACCAAATACCTAGACAAGCCTATGTGTACCCCCATCGCCCCAAGTTCAAAAAGTCCAATCAACATACAATAACACAATGAATATTCTTCACCCATATCTATGCAATCGTCCTATACTGACTAATAAATATAGGTGCATACTGGTGATAGGTGATGTGCATGCAGGAATGAATGCAAAGTACACAATAAATATCATAACTCATCATAACTGTCTTCATAAGGACTATCATCATTATAATCAACCTCCAACCTTGCCAGGTATCAATACATCATGAATAGTATCCTCCAGCCTTATTGGGTATCAACATATCATTAATATATCCTCCGGCCTTGTCGGATATCAACATATCATCAATATATACTCGGCATTTTCAGGTATCAATAATCATCAATATATCCTTCGGCCTTGTTAGGTATCAATATATCATCAATATATACTCTGAACTTGTCGGGTATGAGCATCATCATAATAGTATCCTCCGACCTTGTTGGATATCAATATCATCACAATGTATCCTATGGCCTTGCTGGCTATCAATATTATCATAATGTATCCTCTGGCCATATCGAGTATCAATATCGTCACAATAGTCCTTACCGAATAACACACACTAAAATACTCATAAACATAATCATATCACCATAGAACATCTATCTATTTAATACTTTCCAACTACTCATTATTATTTAACCAACACTTATTATAATAGAATCAATAGTTCACTAGTCATCACATAACCTCTAGTTATTAGCCTAAACATTATCCTTACTCAATGGATAGAAACTAACCACTTTATATTAGATAGCCAACATATAACATCTAGTCATGGTTCATCACTGTGATACCGTGAGTTTTTCCGTTAAATATTACGCTCCCAAATATGTTGAATTGTTAAAGCCTTTTTATCTTTCCAATAGTCCGTTAAGATCTCGAACAAAAATATGTTGAATTGTATTCTTTATCATAGTTAATAATTTTTCTGTGAGGAATTTTAGGATATGCGACCCGTCATCGCGTAGAACATCGAATAAGCTTTCCAAAGATATTTGGATTATCCAAAATGGACACTCGAGCGATGAGTTATGATCATTCCGATCTAACCATAAATAGTGGTGAACAATGAATGTGTAGGAAAAAAATACTGAGGCCAGGCAAATTTTACGGTCAACTTTAAATGATCATAACTCCTTGTACATAATAATCTGGGTGAGATACTATATATCAATAGAAATCTATAAGAGTCCTCTTTCCAATGAAGTTGGTTTAATCCAATTTGTCCATCAGAGCAAAAAATTATGGTCGATCTACTTCAACCTATCAAAACCGTCCACCAAAGGACAGATTTGACATAATTTGATTTTTAAGGGTATTTTGGTCATTTTCACTTCAATCCATCTGGGTAAACTATGGATTTAAGTCCATTAAGAGCATTCAATAGCTCATTTTTCTCCAAAATTTCCTAAGGCTCAAACCCCAACCCTACTACTCCAAATCTCATACTTCTATGTCTCTTGATTAAACCGTAGAAATTTCAAATTGATTTGAGATTCGAGTTGATCATGTTAAGGGCTTCGAGAAGCACCCTTTATTTTTTTGAATAAAGTTTCGGAGTCGAAAGTTCATATTCATGTTTAATTTTTAGGTATGTGGGGCTTTGAACAAGAATAATTTTTCCGTTCTTGTGCCCTTATCTTTAATATTTACTATGAATTATTATGAGTTTGGCAAATAAATTTATTTCCAAGATATCCCACCATGACATTTTGATTATGTATATATGTAAATTGTTCACGCTTGCCAATTATGATTATATAATGGATTTATATGGTTCTGTAAGTTAAATTACGTCTAAATAATTTTATTATGAACTTATAAAGATTTGAATTGTAAGTTTTGAATCACAAGAGTATTTGACTATTTTCGTTCTATCAATTGAGATTTAATATTGGGTTTCTTGGTGTTTCTATCAAGAAAATTGATATATTTTGAACATGTATCCACGTTTTAAGGTCAAGAATGAATTATTGGTATTTTCAAGTATTTTCGAGCCATATGTCAAAGTTTGAGCTTTCTTATGACGATTTGAGTTATTGGGTATATTGATATCGAAGTTGCAATGAGTATTGGTATTTTTTTGGATGATTTTGATGAGTTAAATTGTTGAAAACATTACGTATTGAGTCTTCATATCCTTGTCCAAATTTCTAGTCGATTATGGTTCAATGCATTGATACCTTGTTGATGTTGGGGAAGATTAAAATGTTTTGACCTAAAATATATTGAGTTAGGAATCCACAAATTGATATGATTTGATAAATGAGAAAGAGATTTGATTTGGTCTTTATGATAGACCATTGTGATGTTGTTGTGGATTTCCTAACACGTTCTGAGCTTGTCGGGGGGTGGTACTTAGCACCGAGAGTTAAATTTGCTATTTCCCCAAACTTATGTGCCACCGCAAGGTTATTTGATGGTGATATTATTGGCCAATGATCCCAATTGTGATTATTGCAATTTTAAGGTCGTACAACCTGACAAAGAGTATGACGCTCCCGCCAACGGGGGTTTCAAATATTGGTATTCCATGTAGCTCACGTGGGGTTATCGATTATAGAAAACTCCCGTGTCTATTAGATTACGTTTGTTGAATTACCTAGTCACTCCGATATTTGAGTCAAATATTTGAGATGTTTATGGTGTTTTATGGTCATTTATGATGATTTATAATTACCTATGATGATTTTTAACAATATGATAATTTATGATAATTTATCATAATTTATGATTTATAATGATTTACGTGGATTAGAAGATTTTATCATGTGAACTGTTTATTATGAAATTATAAAAGTATGATTTGATATAACTCAAGCCAAGTGAGTCATCATTGTCTGTATGCATGTTTTTATAAAATTGATTATACTATTTATATTATTGCATGCACCCCTACATACTCAATACATTTTAAAATGCTGACCCATATATTTCCATGGGCTACATTCTTACCAAGATATAGGTACAAGTTGTAGTGCACATATTATGTTCAGCTGGGTCACAGCTCTCGATCGGCAAATGATTAGTCCTTTTGATTTAGGGACTTGATTTGTTCAGATTTGAGGTATATAGTATTTTATGTATTCATTCGTAGTGAGTAGGGGTAGTTGGGAGTCATGACCCGGCTATCTTTGGTCAATGCTAGTAGAGGCTTCATAGACAGTCACTAGTAGTCAGTGTATTCAGTTTTAGATTTGTACATATATGAGCAGAATTATGATTATGTAAATTTACTTTCATATTGGTCAGACTAAGTTATGGATTGTTTCCGCATTATTTATTCTATTTTATGGATTTTATTCAGTTGCTTTAGATTATGCCAGATGAAGGGTTAGCTTAGGGTCACTTATGACCTTAGGCACCATGTGACATCTCGGGATCCCATTTTGGGGTGTTACAAGCTTGGTATCATAGCTTAGAGTTCAAGTGTCCTAGGGTGTCTATAAAGCCATATCTAGTAGAGTCTTGCAGACCAGTGCGGAGACATCTGTACTTTTCTTTGAGAGGCTACCAGGCATTTAGGAAAACATTCCCTTTTTTTCATGTCATAGATCGGGCTGTGGAAAGGTTCCTTAAGAAATTCATACGGGTTTATATCTTACATAAATTGGGCGATTTCGCCTAGTTCTAAAATACCGGATATAGTCATGTGTAAATCCTTATCGATGGTGCTTTCTTAGATAATCTCCTCTGATATTACGGCCTTGTAAGTGAGCTAGAAAAAAAATGATTTCATTAGTGCTCTTGAGTTCCAAAAAATTGAGGTGTCATATGTACGTTCTTGAAGGTTGTGCATTAAGCCTATGTCGGAAGTATTTTTGGATTTCTCCCTAGAATTCATGATGTGATTTCATATTTTCCTTATCTATGTACTAATGTTGAGACAGGGTGATTAACTAGTTCCAATTTCCTCTCTTGATTATTTTCCTTGGCTTACTAGCAAAGGTTCCATAGCTTTCAAGATGTACCCTCATCCTTCTTGAGTCATTCAGTTGAGGTAAAGAGAGACACATATTCTCGGATCGTTGATTATGGTGTACCAGGCTTTTATTTCTTGAAAATATTTTCTGATCATCTTTTGATGAAAACTTGAAGTCTAGAGAAGCTGTGTGGGACTTATTTCGATTCACTAGCATAATTGTTTTGATATTTATTTCCTTTTTCAAAATATGAAATGAAAGTCTAGTGAAACCGTGTGAGGCCTATTTTGATTCACTAGCAACTGGCTGTTTACTCTGTTGTTCTTACATTAGTTGGAATAGGAGGGTTGAAAACGTGATAAGGTGGTGTTAGTAAATTATTATGGCATAGGCCATGGAATTATGGATGATTATTATCATTATGAGGTTTTAGTGGACTAGTATGTTTGGAGTGTTTGATAGATAGAAATGGTTGTTGAGATCGTTGTTAATCATAGTTAGAGTGAGTTGTTAAGTTTTTATAGCGGGTGATGAGAAAAATGAATTTAATAATTGAATTGCTATGATGTTAGTGATAGGGAGGAGATTTAGTAGTTTTTAACCGTATGTACGGGAGCTTAAGTCTATTTGTTTGTGATCAAGTATGATGTTGTGTGTTGAGGTAGTAGTATGCTCAAGCTGTTATGGGGATTTTTTAAGTTATTAAATGTTAAGCGGTTAGTGTTATCATTGATCGGGTAAGTATAAATGATGATATATGGTATATGATGTAATTGTGAGTTAACTTGGGAATTAGAGGTTGACGAGGCTGTTAGCTTTAGATGTGATGTTAGTAAAGCACGAAGAAGTTAGTACGGTTTAGCGAAGGTTTGATGTATCCATGGTAAGTGCTAGAATCTAAGCTGCGGAGTGCATGAATTATTGTATGATAACTTTTGAAGTTGTCTAAGTATGTGGGTATTTGGGATTTATGTTAAGATTGGGTTTTGTACTCGTGGATGTAATTATGCGGGTTAAGTTATGGATCTTTTGTATGGGTATATCTGGGGACCTTGGAGTAAAGCGAATGCCATGGACTAGAGTTTTTATGGTGATTCATTGACTCGGAGTGTTGGCTTAAGTCTAAGGGGGAGATAGTAGAAAAAAATTAACTAAGTTAAGATTGCGAGATTCAGGTAGGTGTATCAGTGGGTTGCAAGTTGGTGGTGAGAAGGAGTTGTGTTGATCCTATTTTACCCCAGCCTTTTCAATGACTTCGATATTTTCTCATGCCTTATGTTTTATTCCCTCGATCATAATACATGTTCATGCATATCATGGGAAATCATGTATTCTCCTAACTATCAAAATATGGAGTCCGAATTTTTCTAGCGGGCGAAATCGACATTCTATAAGCTATAAACTCCAAACTGAAGTTGTGCGGTTCATAATGCCTGTGGTTAAGTTTTATTGTATGTTCAAGTTCAGTCCACCGGCAACACCCCTAGCTACCAATAAGATTCAATTTATGTCTTGGGTGTCCTTAATCTTTAATCTTGATTCTGGTTGAATTCATTCATTTGATGCCCTGGTTCTTCGGCCTCAATAACCGCACCAAGTCATAAACAATATCCCTTCATATTCTACCCTTTCATGACTTTCCATTTGTCGAGGGAGTGTGGATGAACAGTGGTGACAATAGGAGAGAGTGAGTGGGTTTTTATTGATAAAGATTGTGGCATGTTTATTTTAGCTAAGGTGGCAAGTGTGGAGTAAGCTTGAGCCTAGGCTTTTGATGGATGTCATGGGTATTTGAAGCATTTCGTGTTGTGTTTGTGTGATGGTTTATCTAGGTTTGTAGGTGGGGAATTATTGAAGTGAAGTCTTGTGCATGGCTTAGTTAATTGAAAACGTTAGTGAGTGTTTTCTTAAGAATAGTGTCCGCAAGTCATCTTAATAAAGGATTGTAGAATTTGACAAAGGTGTTTTATGGGTCTTGATTAGGAGTGTATACGCAATTATAAAGATAGGCTTGAACATCATGTGTGTATATATGGACGGATATTAATGTTTATATTATCGATAAGTTTTGGTGTCTATGTTGATTTAGAAGTCTAAGCTAAAAGCTCTTGTAAATTGATCTTGAATAGCACTCATGTATTGTGAATATATCTCCTGTCTGAGGATATTACTTACAAGCCTTGGCCTTGCTATAAGTTGAGTTGTGTATATGCCTATGAATAGTTCCCTAAGCTTCAAGACTTGTTGATATGAATATGATGGCTGAAAATGGTGAGTATTAAGTGGATTAGAGTTGATTGAGTGGTAATAAGAATTATTTGTGAGATGAGGAATTGTAATAATATGGATGTGTATGAATTTATAATTCGGAATGGTGCTATTTTACGGTGTTAGGTGGACAAATTGGTGACTCCAAATTAATCTTGAAAATGAGGAGAGAGAGTTTGGCTTAGTTAGATTTGAATAGCCAAGATTGCAAATGCCTTGTGAGAATTATGAATTGAATCAGGTATGGTATTTGGGGAAAATAGTATTGTGGAGAAAGGGTGTGCGAAGCGTATTGATAAGCTTGAAACTAAGGAGTTGTACTGCGTGGGGTCTAGTACTTTTATTTTCATATAAGATTGATCGACCTACGCTCCATACTTAAAATTGGGGTCGAGTTATAAATCCTTATTTCAATATATATATATATATATATATATATATATATATATATATTGTTCGAACCATATCCCAAATCCAATTGCTTCCTAGTAGCATTGAAAGTTCCTTGGAAAGATTTTGAATCATGTCCTAATTGAATGAGAGCGTGTCTTGATTTGGTCCGTGCACCAAGAAATTCAACTTGATAGTTATTCCGACGGATTCGTATATTTCTTCCATCTTTCGATGTGGTCCAATCTCACTACTTGAAGTTTCGTGAGCATAACCATTTCAAGAATGATTTATTTGCATCGAAGCGAGTTACCAAATTCTATTTAGCCTTTTCTTTGGTTCCCGACCCAAGTATTAAGCCTTGGGTCGATCATAAAGTGTCCCATGTATCAATTCGTATTATTTGGGGAGAACCGATCCCAAGAGGGAGATATTGTGATATCCCGAGTTTTCATATCCTAGATTTTTCATCTCTTTCTTTGTCAATGCAGATTTAAATCAAAGTTAATAATTTTTTCTTCATCCAACTCTTTTAGTAATAGACTCAACTATGTCGTTTTGATTATCATGAGCTTATGCATCGGAAAGTACTCCAAAGCTTGGAAAAATATAAACTTGTTCATCAAGCTATTTTAGTTGCGTATCCTAAATTTTTCTTGTCTTCCTAAGCCAACGAGCGACATTCGGGTAAGAATGTTTCCAAGGAGGAGATGATGTGATACCCTGAGTTTTCCCATTAAATATTTCTCTCTCAAATGTGTCAAGTCGTTAAAGCCTTTTTATCTTTCCAAGAGTCCATTAAGATCTCGAACGAAAATATGTTGAATTTTATTCTTTATCATGATTAATAATTTTTCTGGGAGGAATTTTTGGATATACGGCCCGTCATCGCGTAGAGCATCGAATAATATTTCCAACGATATGTGGATCATCCATAACAGACACTCGAGCGATGAGTTATGATCATTCCGATCTAACCATGAATAGTGGTGAATAGTAAATATTCAGGGAAAAGCTACTGAGGCCAGACAAATTTTAGGGTCAAATTCAAATGATCATAACTCTCTGTAAATAATGATCTAAGTGAGCTACTATATATCAACAGAAATATCTGAGATTCCTCTTTCCAATGAAATTGGTTTCATCAAATTTGTCCATCGGAGCAAAAAGTTATGGTCGATCTACTTTAGCCTATCAAAATAGTCCACCAAAGGACAGATTTGACATTATTTGATTTTTAAGGGTATTTTTGTCATTCCCACTCCAATCCATCCGGGTAAACCAAGGATTTAAGTCCATTAAGAGCATTCAATAGCTCATTTTTCTTCAAAATTTCCTAAGGCTCAAACCCCAACCCTACTACTCCAAATCTCATCCTTCTATGTCTCTTGATTGAACCATAGAAATTTCAAATTGATTTGGGATTTGACTTGATCATATTAAGGGCTTCGAGAAGCACCGTTTATTTTTGTGAATAAAGTTCCGGAGTCAAAATTTCATATTCATCTTCCAGTTTTAGATATGTGGGGCTTTGAACAAGAATAATTCTTCCGTTCTAGTGCCCTTATCTTTAATTTTTATTATGAATTATTATGAGTTTGGCAAATGAATTTATTTCAAAGATATCCTACCATGAGATTTTGATTATGTATATATGTAAACTGTTCAAGCTTGCCAATTAGGATTATTTAATGGATTCGTATGGTTCTGTAAGTTGAATTATGTCTAAATAATTCGATTATGAACTTATAAAGATTTGAATTGTAAGTTTTCAATCACATGAGTATTTGACTATTTTCGTTCTATGAATTGAGATTTAATATTGGGATTCTTGGTGTTTTTATCGAGAATTGTTATATTTTGAACGTGTATCCACGTTTTAAGCTCAAGAATGAATTATTGGTATTTCCAAGTGTTTTCGAGCCATGTGTCAAATTTTGAGCTTACTTATGACAATTTGAGTTATTGGGTATATTGATATGGAAGTTGCAATGAGTCTTGGTATTTCTCCGGATGATTTTGATGAGTTAAATTGTTGAAAATATTACGTATTGAGTATTCATATCCTTGTCCAAATGTCGAGTTGGTTATCGTTCAATGCATTGATACCTTGTTGATGTTGAGGAAGATTAAAATGTTTTGCCCTAAATGTGTTGAGTTAGGAATCCACAAATTGATATGATTTGATAAATGAGAAACAGATTTGATTTGGTCTTTATGATAGATCCTTGTGATGTTGTAGTGGATTTCCTAACCCGTTCTGTGTTTGTCGGGGAGTAGTACTTAGCACCGAGAGAGAAATTTGGTATTTCCCTAAACCTATGTGCCACCGTAGGGTTGTTTGATGATGATATTATTGGCCAGAGAGCCCGATTGTGATTATTGCAGTTTTAAGGTCGTACTCTTTGGCAAAGAGTATGACTCTCCCGCCAATGGGGGTTTCAAATGTTGGTATTCCACGTAGCTAACGTAGGGTTGTCGGTTATAGGAAACTCCCATGTCCATCAGATTAAGTTTCTTGAATTGCCCAGTCACTCCGAAATTTGAGTCAAAGAGTTGAGATGTTTATGATGTTTTATGGTCATTTATGATGATTTATAATTAACTATGATGATTTTTGACGATATGATAATTTATGATGATTTATCATAATTTATGATTTATAATGATTTACGTGGATTACGAGATTTTATCATATGAACTGTTTATTATGAAATTACGAAAAGTATGATTTGATATAACTTAAGCCAAGTGAGTCATCACTGTCCGTATGCATGTTTACATGAAATTAATTATGCTATTTATATTGTTTTATGCACCCCCACATACTCAGTACATTTAAAAGTGCTGACCCACATATTTCCATGGGCTACATTCTTACCAAAATGTAGGCACAAGCTGTAGTGCACATATCATGTTCAGCTGGGTCGCAGCTCTCGATCGGCAGGTGATTAGTCCTTTTGATTCAGGGACTTGAGTTGTTCAGATTTGAGGTGTGTTGTGTTTTCTCTATTCAATCGTATTGAGTAGGGGTAGTTGGGAGTCATGACCCGGCTATCTTTGATCAATGGTAGTAGAGGCTTCATAGACAGTCACTAGTAGTCAGTGTATTCAGTTTCAGATTTGTATATATATGAGCAGAATTGTGACCGTGTAAATTTACTTTCATGTTGGTCAGACTAAGTTATGAATTTTTTCCGCATTATTCCTTCTATTTTATGTATTTTATTCAGTTGCTTTGGATTATGCCAGATGAAGGGTTAGCTTGGGGTCACTTGTGACCTTAAGCACCATGTGACATCTTGGGATCCAATTTCGAGGCATTACAATCACTAGACTAAAACCGTCATTTATCAACCATTCATTATTATCAACTAATCATATATATCCGTTAATCGTAATAGTCAACAATTTATCATTTATCATCTAACCATTCTTTATTAACTAACATCCTTCATTAACTAATAATCGTTTAACAACTAATCCTTGTTTATCAACTATTCAACATCAATGTTAGC
>NW_025893110.1:386335-460920 GCF_002878395.1 Capsicum annuum
GAGGCCAACCCAATGATCACACACGACCAAGGAATCATAACCCTCAAAATATGGGTGAAAACTAAGCATACTTTTGGCTAAAATAAAGACCTAAGCTAAATTGGGGCTTTGTGTCCAAACTAAGAAATTCAAGCATGAAATCAAGGAATTCTTACCTTAATCTTGAAGATAATCACGATACAAGATGATAATTAAGCTTCAAAGTCACCTCCCATGATCAATTTGTAGTTATTACACTTATTAGCGGCTTTCTAAGCCTAAATGGTGAGGAGGAAATGGTCCAAACGAGTCTTGGGACCTTTATGTATCCCCTAGTGGTTTCCAAGGGCAACTATCATAGTCACATGGGCTGAGATATTACTCTCATGATCGCACACTTTTGGCCGCGATTGCGGTTGCACTAGATGAAAAGAAACTGAAAAATGAGTTTTTGACCCTTCGAACTCCTCCGAAATCCAAATAACATGATCCAATAGTGAGTTTTGAGTGGAAACCACATTCCAAAAACATTGGAATTATTAAAAGATTCATAGGAGATCGTTTATGCAAAAAGTGGTCCCCACACGTAAATTTTCATCATTTTTCGTAAAAATCCATTCAATAGCCAAAAGTAAGTTCGGGAGCCTTGGGACCTGAACCAAGGAATTCCCAAGCCTAAATTAGAAATTTTGGATGCGATGAAGATGTCGGATTTTCCATCCGAGATTGTTTTGACCAAATATGGGTCCCATACCCATCCTTTCTAATTTCAACTTTCTAACCAAGAGGTCGAAATGAGCTCGGGTGCATTGGGACCTGAATCGAAGGTCTACTTAGACTAAAATCGATATTCTATATCTACTAGCGCAGTCAAAATTTTCATCCGAGATCATTTCACTAAAGCTTTTTGCCGGTGGCCGTTTGGAACCAGCGAAGACTTCAAAATAGGGAATTGGCTATAAAAACCAAATAAACTGCCCAATAATTGAACGTTAGTTCCAGCAAGTCTTAAATGAATAGGGGCTACTATGGAGAAGATCAAACGGTGAATATAACCATAAATCTGGAAAATGACCTTAAGGGTTATTACAATATCCACTACTAAAAGGACTTTCATTCCTAAAGTCAACGGACAGACATAATATTAAAAGTTTGAAAGGATAAGGTACTGGGCCCGCATGCTCCAAGCATGACTTCCCAGATAACCTTGGTAGAGAGAAAACACTTGCAAGGGATTTTTCCATAGATATCCCATTTTCAACTAGCACTCTCATTCTACTTCCAAAATAGCCAAATTAACTTAACCGCCAACTGTCCTCCAACTGAACTGAAAAGGCTGATGCATGCACAACTAAATCACATCACGCTGATACCATCTTTATATCTATATAAATTAATAAGGGCTCATCTAATCGAACAAAAAACCAAGACATAAGTTATAAGACTAACGCCAAATAAAAATATAATATTCCTTTACCATTTTTGCACCTGCTATCTACTCCAAACTAGGAGGAAATCACCTAAATCTCATCCATAAAGTCTCATCACAAAGAACTCAAAGACCTGAAGTTGATCCACTGAAAGTCTGTAAGGCAAACATGAGAATAAGCTCATAAAGCTCTATTTGGGCATACAAATAGAGATAATCACAGAATGCAATCTGTGCAAATGGTTCAACCAGTCCGGGTGAAAATCAAACTAAAATTTTAAAATCTACGGTATAACTACTCATTCCTAAATATTCTACTCTAGGATGTCTCATCTACTTAGAATGAAGCCGTATCGAATTCAACTCAAGAATAATACTCCCACTGAGTAAATCATCCAAAATTCCCAAAGAAAATTAATACTAGAAGTCAAAACTGAAATAAACAATCTGGGGTCCATTGGCAATCATCTGTGCACTTATCAACTATAATCCAACCCAAGTCTAGAAGACCAAATAGGCAACCGAGGAGCAGGCTCAACCAGCCTACAAATGAAATCAGAATAAGGAAAAGTCTAAAAAAATGGAATACAAGCCCTACAACACCAAACTGAAATCTTAATAGCATAGCTGAATCGCTCGATCTCAAATATCTAAATCAAAACTAATAACAAGCAGAAATTAATGCTCCACATTTATCATACTTCTAAATCGCTATTCCATGATATCAAATCCAAACTGATCCAATAATGCTATATGAATGTCAATCATCTTAAATCAACTCTACTATCCAAATCTGACATATCCAAGATAAACCAAACCAAGCCACAATTTAGACATATCCAAAAAGCAAAATTACCATAGGGATAAACACTGATTGATAATCAAAAGCAACCAACTCTATATCTATTAGAGGTAATGAAATATAGCCTAAAATAGAAATCATGCCAAAGGAAAAGTCACTATCTGAAAATGCATTTAACCCACTCCATATCCCCTGGAGGGCATGGACCATCCAACCATACTCAAAACCTTCCCAAGGATGAAAGTCACTCTAAAAATGGCAAAATCTTTAGCAACTCAGAAAAATACAGCTTAAGCCGAGAACTAATTAATGCAATACTCTATCTAGGCAAAAGAAATAGCCACCCAAGAACAAAAGCTGAAATAAGGATTTCTTGAATCCACCCAAGAACAACATCATCATCGAAGAAATACCAATCTCAAAACCAAAGTCTAAGTCGAGACCATCACCAGAAAACCAATAACTCAATCCAAAAATTTTCTAATTTTCCAACAAAAGAAGCGATCATAGCAAAGGCAACCCGCCTCTAGCTCTTTAATAGCACTTAAGGTAAAACCATATCCGAGCAACAAATGAGTACCCAACCTCTGCAATAACAAAAGGGCAAACTATCCCAAGGAAACGAACCCAACATACCTATAAGATAAATGCAAGACATCTCAACATCAATATCAAAATCATTATTTGATGAATAAACAACCACAAATAAAGAACAAACTTTAAATTAGTCCATCTTACAAACTGGTTAAATAAAAAAGGATAGCCAAAATAAAATCCTTCAAAAACCAAAAGGCAAGTCTATGGATCTCAAACTCAAAATAGGCGACATAACTAAATTGCCTACTCAAACTCCATAAAAAAATGGAAGGTCACTTACCTTTGGTACCATAACACATCCTCAAAATTAATCTAACACAGCTAACCAAAAGGAAACAAAGTCAACCTCACCGCACTAGGGGAAAGAAATCATCAAATCGGTCTATATCTACTCAAGTCAAAAAATACTATCACAAAAAATGAATGTCTAACTAGATAACACTAGTCTATACAACTACCTAACAAGAATCAAATTTATCATGTAACAACATCTAGTAATAACATAAATTAATACCAATAACCTCACACAATGGTAGAAATTAAAACAATAATATCAATATCAACATACTGAACAGGGGGTACCAAAATAAATATCAATATCATGTACAACTCAAGGGCCACAACAGGGCTAATGTGCAAAATAAATGGGACTCGAACCCAAAGCCACTCCCATAGGGGAAAACATCAATATATATCAACTCTATCCACTACTAAATGAAATAAACCACAGAGTAGTAACATAATAATTCATATAATGACCGATATAAATTCATCAAGGTATACAATCATCAATGGGTGTGAAAATACCAATACACATAATAAGAGAAAATATGAGAAATAAAAGCACACCAATTGTGGTAACATCCATAGTCACTTGCCTAGCGGGCATAGGGAAAATAAATCTGAATGGTACTAAATTGGATCGACCAATTGAATCATCAACTGAGGTCCTAAGCGCATCATCTCTAACTAAAGATGTCACAATATCATGAGTTGATATAAATAAGATGAGTGACTGGAATCTCATATCTTGGATATACCCTAGACTAGTAGTCAGTCTCTCAACAGCCATAGCAATTCCTAAAAAATCAATATAGAGAAAACATAAACTGACCCCAAATGGATGGCCAACTGATGCTGAGAGAAATTCACAAAATTATGTCCAAACTTTCAAAATCATAGCCTGTATTAGAAACTCTTGGCTGGTTACGAATACAGGCTAACTCTAGATGATCACCTATCTTATACCAGGGTTACTCACTGAACCAGTGCCTCACTAAAACACAGCCAATCCAAGATCCTAGAATACTTTGAGATATTGCACTCATAATCTAGAATATTCTTCATCACCCAAAGAACCATACCAAATCCTTTCTAGCTACTACTGAGGATCTTTAATATCCATCTCTAACTGTCTTGCCTGATGATACATTGAAACTCTAAAAATACATACTGAAGGATCATCCACATCTGTCAATAATATTGCATCATCCTTTAAGGATAGGATAGAGTCAAACAATGTTTATAAGGTTCAAAGAAATGTGGACACACTATAAAAAATTAAGAAGTGAATTTCCTAAAATGTGACTGTAGCCTCCTGAAGATAGGTTATGGGATAGGTTATGGACATCATGTAATACCCTAAAAATTTAGACCAATATTAGAACCATGCTTCGAACTCATGAGTATAAAATTTTAGTTCTTTGGTAGTTTTATGATCAGGTTTGATGTATATTAAGGCCTCAAATAACTCATAGCTAATAGAAAAATCAAAACATTCCTTACCGATTGAATTCTTGAGAAAGATATTATCATAGTCAACTTCAAATGAGCGTATCTTTCATTATACAATGAATTATTGATCTCATGACCTAAAAATAGATAGATAATTGAATTATCTTTCCAACAATACCAATTTAACCTAAATCAAACATTGGATCAAAGAGTTATGCCCATTGTACTCTAGTATGTCTGGTTGGGAAACTGGTAAGGACAATTGTGACAAGCCGTCACGCCTGTGATGGCCTATCACCAATGTCATCAGAATTGGGAAGATTTCTAACCCTGGTGATGACATTTTATGACAAGCTGTTATGCCCGTGATGGCCTATCATCAATGTCATCATCCATAACCAGAAACTCTAAATTTCACCCTTTTGTGACGACAATTCATGATGGCCTATCACCAACTTGATAGATTGTCACGAATGTCATCATCTATCATTCCCAACAATTGAGGGATGCTTTAGCAAGGGTATTTTGGTCTTTTTTCTTTACTTTCCATGACTTATAACCCTCAAGAAGCGTATTATCTTCCATTGACTTTAGTTAAACATCTCAGAAAGCTCTCTCATACACTCTAAACCACAAGATTAGGGTTTTTTTTCAAGATCAAAACTCTCATGAACTAGCCCTAGGATTTTAATAAAATAGTCTATTTTAAGGAAATTTCTCCATCAATCTTCATGAATTCTAAATCTAAGGTGTACGTAGTGCTCATCTATGGGTCATTTTTATCCATGGAGCTCAAGAATCATGTTTTAAATTATAAATTATGATTTCCTTGTCGTTTTATCACTTTATTCATTTTTATGATTGTTGTTTGGATTCAAGGTTGTATCTTGATGTGTTTTCGTGAAGCATGTGAATAGGTTAGTCGAAACCCATAAATTTTGGATGGATTAAGATGGTCAAATTGATAAATATACCTATGCCTTTAAAGAGTGCATACAAGGTGTTTGATAAAATGACTAAGGAATTAGAAGTCATGAAATATAGCTAAATTATGACTAAGTAAATGATTCATGATATGCCCCCATGTTCCAATGATTTTCATGTTGATATTGTGTCTTGTAAATGTTTTTTAGGATGTTCATGAACTAGTCTTATGAGATTATGCCATGCTTACTTTTAAATCCTACTTATGTACAAATGTATGATATCCATGCACTTTATGGAAGTCCCTAAGTTATTATATTATGGATTTTTTATGTTGGTCACATACTCAAGTTATGTCATTTGTGTCAGTTACCTTCTATCGAGTCCTGGGCGTATTCGTAGCCAACAAATATAGCTGTGTGCCTAGATCCATGTTATGTTTGAGGATATTCAAAATCAAAACATGATTCAGTGGAATTTAGTAAGTCAGGTGACTCAGGAAAACCTCATGATCTCAGTCAGTTATCAGATATCAATATTATTCCATCAGTCAATGGAATTTAGTCAGCTTAGTACATGTTCAGTCAGTTATTTATGTTCAGTCTCCTCCCAAGGATATGAACACATACTGTCAGATGAGGGTGTGATTCTTAGAAGTCATCCTTGTGTTCCAGAACTATGTAGCCAGCATAGGTTAAGACATCAACATTTTCAGATGAGGGTTAATAATATGGCTTAGCACTGTCGGATGAGCGCCCCACTATTCTCTTTTGGGAATACTGTCAGATGAAGGTTACCCACAGTTGTCTTTACCAGTGGCACGGTACTGACACCCTTCCAGTCAGGGTAGAGGTTGGACCCTAGCTTAGCCATAATGGCATATATAGAGGCATGTTGGTTAAATAGCTACCTCCCACAGTTTCAGAATCAGTCTCAGTAAAAGAAATTAGATAGTTCCATCAGATTTAGGACTGCTAAATACAGTCTCCTATGTTATCAAAACTATAGTATCAGTCATGTTATTCATCAGTAAGCCATTTATTAGTATACAGGTCTAGCTATTATGCACCTATGATTTTAGTTACTATGTATGCATATTTGTGCTCTTACGTCCATATCAGCCAGTTAGTTAGAATTGTTCATGCATGTAAAACCTATTTATATTTAACTTGCCTTACTCGTATACTCAGTACATTCCTACGTACTAACGCATTTGTGCTATGGTACTTTCTTTTCATGTTACACCATAAGTCCAAAGACATAAGCTCCAGATCAGCAGTAGCAGTAGCATTTCCAGTCACAAAGTTATAGTGAGTCTTCTTCATTCGAGGACAATATGATTTGATTCATTATTTATTTCAGTTAGTTTTCAGTTTTATAAAGTTAGTTGGAGACATGTTCCTTCAACTCCTTATTCAGACAGTTAAAGGCTTTCCAGACTATAGCATGTCAGACAGTTATTTCAAATTTATTTTGGTATTGTTATACCATTTTTAGATATTGTCATATCATATGTTTATTCATATTTGAACCTTATGGCCATTCAGTACATATTTCTGCATTTTTATGTTATATTATGTAGTATACAGGTACGATATCAATCATGGGTTAGATTTTGGACCCTTCATGGTCATGAGAACTGTGTAGCATCCCTGTTCAGAAAATTGGGGTGTTACAAAGTTTGTATCAGAGCCTAAGGTTCAATAAAGTCCTAGGAAGTCTAAAAGCTGCATCTAGTAGAGTTTTGTACATTGGTGTCTTGCACGCCACATTTATGTATAGGAGGCTACGAGATGTTTTAGAACAGTTTCCCTTCTTCAGTATCCATGTCGTGCTAGTGATCATAATCTCAAGTAAACTCCCAGTATAATCCCCTTTACTCTTATTTTAGAACATGCCTCGAAAGAGAAGAAACCAACCAGCTCCTCAGACCAAAGACCTTTTGGGCGATTATGTTTCTCATGCGGAGTTCAAAACTGTATTTACCACTCTTGCTTAGTTTGTAGCTACCCAGAATAAACAACTAGCTATTGTTATGACCAATGAAGTAGTTAACTCAGTCGCAGCTAGGATTTGGGACTTCACCCGAATGAACCCTGCATCTTTCTTTAGGTCTAAGTTTGATGAAGACCCACAGGAATTCTTTGACCAAGTCTAGAAGGTCATAGATATCATGGGTGTTACTTATGTTAAGTGTGCTGAGTTAGCTTCATATCAGTTGCAAAATGTGGATCATACTTGGTACAAACAATAAAAGTCTGAGAGGGTAGATGATGCAGGTCCTATTGAGTGGGAGGAATTTTTCATGGCTTTCTTAGACAGATTCTTTCTCCAAGAGCTGAGGAAAGCCAAAGTTATTGAGTTCATCAACCTCAGGTAGGAAAATATGATGGTTAGAGAGTATTCTCTCAAATTTACTCAGTTAGCCAGATATGCCCCTTATGTGGTTGCAGACACCAGGGTTAAAATGAGCAAGTTCTTATCAGGGGTGAATGATAGCGTCGTAAATAAGTGTAGATCTGTGATGCTTAACAGTGATATGACCTTAGCCAGACTCATGACCCATGCCCAACAGATAGAGGAGCAAAAGGTTAGGGCTAGTGAGAGGTAGAATAAAAGAGCAAGATCAGGTAGTTTCAGTTTTGCTCAGTCAAAATTAGAGGGAAGAAACTGTTTACAATTTTTTCCCATGTCTTTAGCTCCTGTTTAGTCTTCTGCCAGTGCTCCCGCTCCTAAGTTTAGAGATAAAGCACCAGGCTCTAAATCTCAGGGCAGTGTCAGCAGTACTCAAAAAAATCTCCTATGTCAGACTTGCGGTAAGAACCACAAGGGTGTTTTCAAGTCCGATAGTGATGTTTGCTTCGGTTGTGGAAAGCCAGGCCATAGAGTCAGATTTTATCCCCAGTCGAGTTATTAGGGTTATCAAAATTGTTTCACAGCTTAGTTCGGTCACCTGAACCAGCAGGGTACTACTTCCAGTGCTACTAGTGGGCAACGCCCAAATAGACTCTATGCTCTTCAGACTCGACAGGATCAGGAAAATTCTCCTGATGTCATTACTGGTACATTACAGATTTTCCACGTTCATGTTTATGCTTTTGTTATCTAGGTGCATCCTCATCTTTAGTTACTCCCTTCATAGTAGGCAATTTTGGAATCAGTCCCAAAAATTTAGCAGAGCCCTTTTTAGTCTCTACCCCAGTGGGTAAAACTATCATAGCCCGACGGGTATAAAGGAACTGCTCGATTATGATATTTCAGAAATTTATATCAGCAGATTTAGTTGAATTAGAGATGATTGTGTTTGATGTCATTCTTGACATGGATTGGCTTTATTCCTGCTATGCCATAGTCTACTGCAGAAATAGGATAGTTTAGTTTTAGTTCCCGAATGAACCTATCCTTGAGTGGAAGGGTAGTACTTCAGCGTTCGGGGATCAGCTTATTTCCTACCTTCGGGCAAGGAAAATGATTTCTAAGGGGTGTGTGTACCATATCATGCATGTTAAAGATTCCATTTCCAAATCTCCCAGTCTTGAATCAGTTCCAGTGGTTAATGAATATTCAGATGTCTATCCCGAATATCTTCCAGGGATTTCTCTTGAAAGGTAAGTAGACTTTAGCATTAATCTTCTTCTAGATACTCAGCCTATTTCTATTCCGCCATACAGAATTGCACCAACAAAACATAAGGAACTTAAAGATCATTAGACCCAGCATTTCTCTATAGGGCACACCAGTCTTATTCATGCTCAAAAAAGATGGTTCTCTAAGGATGTGTATTGATTACCTTCAGCTCAACAAAGTTACGGTCAAGAACAAGTATCCTATTCCCAAGATAGATGACTTGTTTGACCAGCTTCAGGGTGCCAGTTATTTCTCCCAGGTATACCTTATATCAGGCTATCATCATCTCAGAGTTATAGAATATGACATCCTGAAGATAGATTTCCGTACTCGGTATGGTCACTTTGAATTTCTAGTCATGTCCTTTGGTTTTACCAATGCCCCTAAAGTTTTCATGGACTTGATGAACCGTGTGTTCAACCAGTACCTCGACATGTTCGTCATAGTTTTCATAAATGATATTTTGGCTAAGATTATTCAAACAATCTCAAGATTAATCTTCAGAGTCTCAGGGATCATCAGTTATTCGATAAGTTCTGTAAGTGTTAATTTTGGCTAAGATTAGTAGCATTCCTTGGACATATTGTTTTCAGTTATGGAATTAGAGTAGATCCTCAGAAAACCGAACTAGTAAGAAATTGGCCTCGCCCTGTCTCTCCGTCAGATATCAGGAGTTTCTTGTGTTTGGATAGCTCTTAAAGATGGTTTGTTAAGGGATTTTCTTCTATTACATCCCCTATGTACAGATTGACTCATAAGAAGGTCAAGTTTCAGTGGTCAGAACCTTGCGAGAAGGGTTTTTAGGAGTGTAAGACTCGACTCACCTCAGCTCTAGTTTTAGTACTTCCCGATGGTTTGATGGATTCGTAGTATATTGTGATGCATCCATAGTAGGTTTAGGTTGTGTCCTCATGCAGCATGGTCGGGTCATAGCCTACGCCTCTAGACAGTTAAATCTCGATGATAAGAATTATCCTACTCATAGTCTTAAGTTAGAAACCGTAGTTTTTGCCTTGAAGATTTGGAGGTCATATCTATACGATGTTCATAAAGACGTCTTCACAGATCATAAGAGACTCTAGTATATGCTTTCTCAGAAAGGTCTCAACCTTCATCAGAGAAGGTGGTTAGAGCTCTTGAAAGATTATCACATGAGAGTCCTTTACCATCCGGGCAAGGGCAATGTTGTGGCCAACACTCTCAGTAGACTCTCCATGGGTAGTGTTTCTCACGTTGAGGAAAGGAAAAAAAATAGCCCAGGAGATTCATCAGCTTGCCAGACTAGGCATTCTCTTAGTTGACTCTTTAGAGGGTGGTGTATGTGTTCAGAGTAGTTTAGATTCATCTTTAGTTTCTGAGGTGAAAGAGAAGCAAGACAGGGATTCTAGCCTTGTCAAGCTAAAAGAGTCAGTTCAGAGTCAGAAAGTAGAGGTTTTCTCCCAAGAGGGAGACGGTGTTCTTCGTTGTCAGGGTCATTTGTGTGTTCTAGGTATAGATGACTTGAGGCATAAAATTCTTGCAGAAGTGCATAATGTTCGATACTCTATTCATCCAGGGACACTAAGATGTACCGCGACTTGTGGGAGATCTATTGGTGGAATGGGATGAAAAAAGACGTTATAGAGTTTGTGGCTAAGTGCTCTATATGTTAGCAGGTTAAGATAGAGCATCAGAAACCTAGTGGTTCCATATAGGAGTTCACCATTCCTACTTGGAAGTTGGAAGAAGTGAACATGGACTTCGTGATGGGTTTTTCTAGAACTCGTCATCAGCATGATTCAGTTTGGGTCATTATAGATAGAATGACCAAGTCAGCTTATTTTTCTCTAGTTCGTGCCTCTTATTCTGCTGAGGATTACGCCAAACTCTATATCAGGGAGTTAGTCAGATTACACAATGTTTCATTATCTATCATTGCAGACAGAGGTGCCTAGTTTACCTCTCACTTCTAGAATGAGTTCCAAAAGGGTCTTGGTACCCAAGTTAATCTTAGTATAACATTTTATCCTCAGACAGATGGTCAAGCAGAAAGGACCATTCAGACTCTTGAAGATATGCTAAGAGCGTGTGTAATTGATTTCAAGGGTAGTTGGGATGACCACTTGCCTTTGATTGAATTTTCATACAATAATAATTATCATTCCAGTATTCAGATGGCTCCATTTGAAGCTTTCTATGGTGGGAGATGTAGATCTCCAATCGGTTGGTTCAAAGTTAGTGAGGCCTTAGTCATAGGTCTTGAATTGGTATTCAACTCCTTAGAGAAAGTTCAGTTGATCAGAGAGAGGCTCCGGGCTTCTCAAAGCCGACAAAAGTCTTATGCAAATGTTCGTAGAAGGAATCTCAAATTCAAGGTCGATGGCTATATCTATCTCGAGATCTTTCCCATGAAGGGAGTGAAGAGATTCGTCAAGAAGGAAAAGCTTAGTCCCCAATATGTCGGTTCCTTCAGGATTCTCAGTCGTTTCAGCAAGATAGCTTATGAGCTTGAATTGCCTTCAGATCTAGCTTCAGTTCACCCAGTCGTCCATGTTTCTTTGCTCAAGAAGTGCATAGGTGACCCATCAGTTGTAGTCCCTATTCAGAGCATAGATATTCAAAACAGCCTCTCTTATGAAGATATTCCAATCAAAATCCTCGATTATCAGACTCATAGGCTAAGGAATAAAGAAGTCCATCTAGTCAAGGTTCTTTAGCAGAATCAGTTTGTGGAGGGAGCTACTTGGGAAGCAGAAGTAGAAATGCGATCCAAGTACCCTCATATTTTCTCCACTAATTCAGACATAGCTCAAGGTAACCATTTTCCTTAAGCTTATTCAGTTAGATGTTCAAAATTCTAGTATAAACTTGGTATCAAGTACCATTGCATAGCTTATCATGCATTCATGAGTTCAACTTATCAGTCATGCATCAGATATACATGTTTAGTTGTGCTATATTCAGTTCAGAATTCATTTCAGTCCTAAAATAATGTACCTATTGAGCATGATCAGTGTATGCATCGTCTTATCTTTTCTTCCCTCTCAATCAGTCATCATTCGAGGACGAATGTTTCTAAGGGGGAGATATTGTAATACCCTGAAAATTTAGACCAATATTGGAACCATGCTTCGAACTCATGATATTAAATTTTAGAGATTTCTAGTGTTATGATCAGGTTTGATGCATATTAAGGCCTCAAATAACTCATAGCTAATAGACGAATCAAAACATTCCTTACCGATTGAATTCTTGAGAAATATATTTCCATAGTCAACTTCAAATCAGTATATCTCTCATTATACTAAGAATTATTGATCTCATGACCAACCAACAGACAGATAATTTAATTATCTTTCCAATGATACCTATTTTCCATAAATCCAATATCGGAGTAAAAGATTTATGCCCATTTTACTCCAGCATGTCTACCTGGGAAACTGGTGACGATAATTGTGACAAGCCGTCACACCCGTGACGGCCTATCACCAATGTTGTCAGACCTAGGTAGATATGTGACTCTGGTGACGACATTTTGTGACAAGACATCACGCCCGTGATGACCTATCAACAATGTCATTAGCCTTAACCAGAAACTCAAAATTTCACCTTTTTTTTACGACAATTCGTGACGGCCTATCACCAAGTTGACGGCTTGTCACGAATGTCGTCCACTATCTTTCCCAGCAATTGAAGGACATTTTAGTAAGTATATTTTGGTCTTTTTACTTCACTTCCCATGACTTATAACCCTCAAGGAGTGTATTATCTTTCATTCTCTTTAGTTAAACATCTCAAAAATCTCTCTCATACACTCTCAACCACAAGATTAGGGTTTCCTGTCAAGATCAAAACTCTCAAGAATAGGACCTAGGATTTTTATAGAAGAGTCTATTTCAAGGAAATTTCACCGTCAATATTCACAAATTCTTAATCTAAGGTATGCGTAGTGTTCATCCATGGGCCCCTTTCATCCATGGAGCTCAAGAATCATGCTTTAAATTATAAATTCTGATTTCCTTGTCATGTTATGACTATATTCATGTTGATGATTGTTGTGTGAATTCAAGGTTGTATATTGATGTGTTTTTATGAAGCATGTGAATAGGTTAGTTGAAACCCATAAATTTTGGAGAGATTAAGATGGCTGAATTGATAAATATACCTATGCCTTAAAAGAATGCATGCAAGGTATTTGATAAAATGCCCAAGGAACTAGAAATCATGCAATATATCTAAATTGTGACTAAGTGAAGGATTCACGATATGCCCCCATGTTCCAATGATTTTCATGTTGATATTGTGTCTTGTAAATGCTGTTAGGATGTTCATGAACTAGTCTTTTGAGATTATTCCATGCTTACTTGTAAATCCTGCTTATATACAAAATGTATGATATCCATGAACTTCATGGAATTCCCTTAGTTATGATATTATGGATTATTGATGTTGGTCACGTGATCAAGTCATGTCATGTGTGTCAGTTGCCTTCTATCGAGTCCTGGGGGTATTCGTACCCAAAAAATATAGTTGTGTGCCTAGATCTATGTCATGTTTGATGATATTGAAATCAAGCCATGATTTAGTAGAATTCATTCAGTTAGGTGACTCATGAAAACCTCATGATCTCAGTTAGTTATCAGATATCAGTAGTATTCTGTCAGTCAACGGAATTCAGTCAGCTCAGTACATGTTCAGTCAGTTATTCATGTTCAGTCTCTTCAGATGGGAGTAGAGGTTCGCACCGAGTGAACCCAAGGATGGGAACACTCACTGTCAGATAAGGGTGTGATTCTTAGCAGTCATCCTTACATTCCAGAACTATATATCCAGCATAGGTTGAGACATCAACACTATAACATGAGGGTTGATAAGGTGGCTTAGCACTGTCAGATGAGGGCCCCACCATTCTTTTTTGGGAACACTATCAGATGAGGGTTACCTACAGTAGTCTATACCAGTGGCACGGTATTGATACCCTTCCTATCAGGGCATAGATTGGACCCCAGCTTAGCCATAATGGCACATATAGGGGCATATCAGTTAAATAGCTACCCCCCAAAGTTTCAGAATAAGTCTCAGTAAAATAACTCTGATAGTTCCATCATATTTAGGACTGTCAGATACAGTCACCCATGTTATCAGAACTATAGTATCAGTCATGTTAGTCATTAGTAAACCATGTATTAGCATATAGGTCTAGCTATCATGCACCTACAATTTCAGTTACTATGTATGCATGTTTATACTCTTACGTCTATATCAGTTAGACAATTAGCATTGTTCATGCATGTAAAACCTATTTATATTTAACCTACCTTACTCGTATACTCAGTACATTCCCACGTACTTACGTATTTGCGCTATGGTGCTTTCTTTTCATGTTACACCATAGGTCCACAGACACAAGCTCCAGATCAGCAATAGTAGTAGCATTTCCAGTCGCAGAGTTACAGTGAGTCCTCTTCATTCGAGGACAATATAATTTGATTTATTATTTGTGTCAGTTAGTTTTCATTTTTATGAAGTTAGTTGGAGACATGTTCCTTAAACTCCTTATTCAGACAGTTTAGAGGATTTCCAAACTATAACATGTCAGATAGTTATTTTAGATTTATTTTGGTATTGTTATACCATTTTTAACTAATATCGTATAAGATGTTTATTAAGATTTGAACCTTATGGCCCTTCAGTACATGTTTCTGCATTTTCATATTGTATTATGCAGTATACAGGTACAGATATCAGTCATGGGTCAGCTTGTGGCCCCTTCGGTGTCATGAGCACCGTGTAGCATCCCGGTTCAGAAAATTGGGGTGTTACACATCTCCAGACTGATCCGAAAAACTCTACTTACACTTAGCTCTTGTACTAATAGACTAATGAAACCTAGGCTCTGATAACAATTTATCATGACCCAAAAGGTCATGATGGAGGCTACCATGCCCACAAGTAGGCAAGCAAACCTATAGTCTGGAATGGCTAATAATGGACTACTCAATAATATAAGGAAAGGAATGTAGAATATGTGAAATAAAGATCAATACATAGAATAATACCAAAACCTGGTGGTATTAGTACAAGAGATTCTAATATAAAAAGAGTACAAAAGTGAAATATCAAAGGAAATGCACTAATACAACTTATCTTCAAATACAACCTAGAGAATAGTCTAATACATAAGAGAAAGATAAGAAATATTCTAAATGTCAAGAGCTCTCTCTAAGTCTCTAAAACAGGTTTACTCTGCACGATGCATACATCAATGATGATAACCCGTAATATAATCTGTAGGCTGCAGAAGTGTAGTATAAGTACTAAATGAATGGTACTCAGTAGGATACTGCCAACTGAGCTCCAAAGATAAAGTAGATATATATAGCATATAAACAAAATGAAAACAACACCCAAGAGTCCAGAAATCATATGACAAGTCAACGAGATAATAAGGAATAACTATCCTGTTCAGTGAGAACTATCTTATTCTTGTAACACTCAATATACGTTAATGATATACCATATACCCCATGTCAATATACGAATAAAGAGTAAAATAAAGATATGTAGTAATATACAAGGCAAAGAAACGACCAAACAATATGAACAACAAAGAAAGGGATATATGATAGTAACATAGCTTTATATAGTTAGATATATATAGGTATATATACATATAAACATGGGGTCATCTCAAATCATAACCTATATCATCCTGTTCTCTTTTTAAGACCTCATTACAAAACTAAAAGGAATTAAATACTATCATACTCATGGTTGCAAATCCACATGACTAGATATGAATTAATCGTGCATAGTAATGCAATCATAAGATAGGAGAGGATGAAGACATACCTCAATTCCCAATACCAGATCAATGATCGATCAGTCATAATCTAGCCATAATAATGATAATAATAATGATAAATGTAGACACGTGATTTTCGACCCTCCCTGAGTTTTAACCTATTTTCAGCATTAAATATTTATATTTTTGTCCAATAACTATTTTAGCTCTTATTTAATTTTAGATAAGTTTTAGTTGAAAATAAATAAACAGTTAAAGTTACATTTTGAGATACTTTTATTTTTATTTTTATTTTTGTGTTTTGAATAATACGAAAAATTCAAAAATATATTTTTCATTTAATTTTAACAAATAAGTTAGTAGTTTTACTATTATCTTAATTTTCGTCTATTTATAAATTTTTATTATATTTTTATAAATATAAAAATTAATTAATTAATATTTTTATTATTATTATTATTATTATTATTTATTATATATATTATAATTTAAAGAAAAAGATATTATTATAATAAAACCACCCAACCTTCCATCCCTATTTGATTCCCCTTTAACTGTTTCTCCTAGATCTATTTAAAAGTGAAACCCCCTAACCTCCCCAGAGATATACGTACTTTGAACACTGTATCAGATAGAAGAAAATCAGAAACACATATAGTGAGAAAACACCAGATAAAAAAAGGGAGAAAAGGGAGAGTATTGTTGAACATTGGAGTTTGAAGTTTGAGTTTTGGTCTTTGCTTTTTGTTTTTGGTGGCGTCTTTCTTATTTTTATATTTAATTTAATTCCTTATTCAGGTTCTTATTCGATCCTAGACTATTTGTATAGATTTTATTGTCAATCAAATCATGAATAAAGTTTTTTAAATGATTTCATGTATTACTCAGTATGTGCCATTGATTAATTATAATATGTAGTTCTACGATTAATAAATCTAGAAAGTGGTGATATAATTGTTCCCAAGTTGGCTGAATTGTATGTGATTTATGCATTATTCATGTTTAAAGTTTGATTAAGTTAAATAATGTTTTTTTAATTTTTATTATCTTTGCTCAGATGCCATTAGTCTCTATATTTTAAACATGATTTATGGACTAATCGTGGATTTTGACTTTTTGGACTAATATTAATAGAATCCATGTTAATTAATGAAAGGTGGCCAAAATTTGTTATTTTCTTTACCCTTTCGTGGGTAATATGGTATTTAAAATTAATTACAATTTTATTATAGGTTGAAATTTTATTTTTGTTCTAAGGTCTGAAATTTTCAAAAGTTAATGTAATGGTTTAGTTATGTTTTGGTGTTTTGCTTGAATCACTATCACTTTGTGGAAAGTATTGTTGATGTTGCATACTATGATATATTTTGCTCCAGTGATTATTATTATTATTTATTATCTATTAGTAGAAATTAGTAAGAAGGAGTGAGAGTAGAGAAAAGATAAGAGAGACACAAACCTGCACACACATATAAATGACAACATGCACGCACAAACTATGAAAATAAAAAGATAGCAAGAGAAAAACTTAGAACGTTGAATAACACAAACTAGAAAAACAAAAGAGAAAAGTAAAAGAAACGAAGGAGAACACAACGAAAATAAGGATAAAAGATTAAAGAAAGAAATAGATTAGATAGAATTAGGAAGAAGCATTCGTAAGAAATTCTATTTCGGGTTGCTCATTTGTGTTTAGAAAATTTCTGTTTGGATCAAATCATGGGAGTTTCGTGTTTAAGCAGTTACATACTACTTTGGGTCAGTAGTAATTTAAAGAAAATAGATTTGAAGAACCATATTAAAGTTTAGCATAATACGACTAATTGTGTGTATATATTTTAGTTATTTTATTCTTTTATTATTCCTTTTTTAATTATTGCTATTTATTGTCATTAATAATGCTTGATAATTATTTATTAAATTAATTAATCTCTTAAAAATAATTTTTTGCTCAAAGTTACTATTAAGGTTAGGTAAAACTTCAAATAGGGAAACCTTCAAACTTTAGGCACGTCTAAAAGTTTTGTCTCGATTAAGAATATGGTGTGCGCATGTTTTTGAGACGTTTAAAAGTAATTTGAGGATGATATATTGCACCTCGGCATAGATTGTCTTAAAATTAACTTCCACTAGTTTAATTTATTTATATATATATATAGATTTTAAATATCAAAATGAGCAAATCTAGGCCTTAACATAATTTATCAAAATAGTTTAAGTCAAGATAAGTCAATAAAAGTGACCGTGCTAGAACCACGGGATTCGAGGGGTGCCTCATACCTTTCCGTCAGTCAACAGAACTCCTTACCTGGTCTTCTATTTTCATAGATCAACAAAGAGTCATTTCCTTATTATTAGGGATTCAATAAGGTGACTTGGAATACCATAACTCAATTCCAAGTGGCAAATCTATAAATAAAAATAATCCATATTCAATATTATCACTTTAATTGAAAAAATCCTTTGACCTCGTTTCCCGTGGATGAAAAAGGGGTGTGACATCTCCGGCAATTCCGATGAGGAATAACTAGAATTTGAGCTTTTGATATTGACTTATACTTGCTTTAATTATTGTTGATATTGTGTTTGTTGGTCTAATGTGCTAATTGTTACTCATTTATATCTTTGATATTGTTGACCTGTATTATAAATTATTTTCTCTCATGCAGCCCTCCTGAGTCTTTGAAATAGGATATAAAGAATGCAGCCCATGCATCTTACTTTCATTTTAACATAACCAAAGTGTCAAGGCACCTGGTGAAGGATTTTTAGTCACACATGTTATGCGAGGATCGAATTGACAATAAAGGCGGAGTAGCACTGCTATCGAACAAGTTGTCCCTCCCCGACTCGAGTGTCCGCTCGGGTAAGCTAGTTTAGACACCTATTCCTATTAGTCTAAACTTAGAAGAACTAAAACTTAGAACCTAGTTATCCCCATTAGGTTCTGTTTTATTTGCATCATGCACATTTGACTTAGCGGGACTCGGGTCAGGGGACGAGTTTATCTAGGACAGGTGCCCCACTTTATAATGACCAACATGTGCATCCTACATGCTCTTTGACATTTATTTGAAAGGCCATTTGATTGTTGACCGGTTTTAGGCAACTTGACGAAATACAAAAGAGTTTCTTGTCCTCCAAATTTAATTATCTTTTTTTATAATAGTAATAATAATAATGTTTTTGAAAATAAAAATTTAGTTTTTTTTAGTTTTCATGAACTACGAGGGTGTGATTCTCACTATTTAGCGGGATACATAGGAAGCCCTTTTCGGGTTATGACCCTATCTTTTAAAAAATTATTCATATATTTATTGGGAAATAATTTTAATATATTATTACTTTCATAATTATTTTATAATCTCAAGTTCAATTTTTATATATCTTAATAGCCCTGGATTTTTAGGGATCATAAGGCTAAGTTTTTACTAAAATAAAAATATATATAAATCTTAACAGTCTTGAACCTTTAGGGGTCTTGAGACTATGTTTTGTACGACATATATTTCACAAACTATGCATATTTGATTCTTATATTAATGAGATATGTAGGGAACCTTTATCGAGTTCAGTGATATTTTTTGAGAAAAAGTTTTACAAATATTAATCCTGACCTATTCATTGTTATCAAAATCACAATAGTATTAAGGTGGTTGGTTTGTGGCTATGTTGGTTTCTCATCCATGCAATAGAGGGTTAAAGAAAAGAGAAAGGTGACCCGTAAAGAGGGTGTAGAGTCTGACAGTGAGGAAGAGCAGAATCAGTTAATTTTGCAAGAATTAGAATCCATGGAAGAGATTAAGTTATTGAAACCTTAGATTGCAGAAATGTATCAAGTTTGGATAAATGGACAAGCCTGCCTTCCTTAATTCCTGGACTTTCGAATATGAATGATCCAGGTCCCACTCAAGCCCAAAATAGCGATCCATTTTATCTACTTAGATTCGGACTATATGCTAATGTGTCTGGAGCTTCTAGTACCTCTACCATACGCCACAAAATCTATCTGTCATAAACAACCTATTTTTCACTCCTGTAGCACCAGCTACTGCGGGTTCTCAATCGATAGTACAGAAAAATATGGATAAACCAAGTCATGATTAATTATGTCCTCCTAAAATAAATTTCAAACCCCTAAATTCATATTATCCTATTAAGCAACATGATTTCCCTGTTGTGATTGAGAAGACAGATAAAAATGAGGAACAAGAAGAGATGGGCCGGAAAGTGAGAAATCTAGAGCAAAATATGAAAAATATGCAAGGATTAGGAGGGCAAAAGAGTGTTTCATACAAAGATTTATCTATGTTTCCTGATGTCCATTTTCCTCTAGCGTTCAAAATACTAAAGTTGGACAAGTACGAGGGACACGACGATCCTTTGGCTCATTGGAAAGATTTTGCAATTAGCTAAGAGGAGCAGAGGGAAAAGAAAAATTGTTGATGGTTTACTTTAGAGAAAGTCTAGCAGGGGTAGCTTTAGATGGTTCATGGATCAATATATATCTCGTTGGCATATTTGGGATGACATAACAATTTTGTCAAGCAATTTCAATATAATATCAAAATAGTGCCGAATCGTACTACACTTGTCCATAGGAGGAAAAAGACCACCAAAAGTTTTTGAGAATATCCTATTACATGGAGGGAGCAAGTTGCTAGAGTTAAGCCATCAATGAAAGAATCTGAGATGATTGATATTTTTCTCCAAGCACAGGAACCTGATTATTTCTATCATTTGTTTTCTACTATTGGAAGTAGATTTGCTGAGGTCATTAAGATTGGTGAAATGGTAGAAAACGGAATTGAGTCTAGAAAAATTATAAGCCAAGATACTTTGAAAACAACTGCGTAGGCGATTCAAAATGGTTTAGGAAGTTTCAAACAACAGAAAAGAAAAGAGAATGTGGCTACTGTTGTGTCAGGATCACGACAAAGTTTGAAAGGTCTGTATTATCCATACGTGCAATCTCAATCCCAAGTCTACATTTAAGATACATATAACCATCCACGGTAGTATGTTCCTCTTCAAGATTCATTATATTTCATTCCATACCCTCAGTATCCTAGTTATAAAATATAACCATATGCCCGAGACCCTTCTTACCCATAATGGCGTGCACCAACCCCTTAAAATCATTATTTAATTCCACAAACATACCCAGCCCCTCAAGACTTGATTTTTTCTCCAAGATAAACAATGAAAAGAGGCAGAATCTAAGGGATAGTTTCACACTAATTAGAGAATAAAATACTAGTTTATTTTAGAAATTGAGACAAAAGGACATGATCACTTCTTTTTTAGGGTACACCACTGACGCACATTAAAGAAACTTTGATCCTAATATACGATGTGTATATCATTTTAATGTTCACGGCTATAGTACTTAAGATTGTTGTACTTTGAAAAGAGAATTTAAAAGAATGATTCAAGATAAATTGATTATGGTGTGGGACGTTAACAGTGAGATGGCTTTAGTCATTCTTATGTGCGAACTGACTAAGATGTCAAGCTCAACAATTGAGAAGTTACTCCTCCCCTTACTACAAAAGATTTGTTGAAGTTTATTTTGTTTTTTCTTTCTGTTATCCGAATTATTTTAGGATTGTAATTCGGAGTCTATCTTGTCTTGTTTATTTTCCATTTATATTGAAACTCGATCATCTTTTCTTTTAACAAAATGTAGTGTCCCTTTAATTTATTTATTTATTTTTACTTTATTTCTATTTCTATTTTATTTTACTTTACTTTATTTTAATATATGTATTATTTGTTCGTCTTTCCATTCTTTACATAGTAATTTTATGTAGATTCTAGTGATATGATATGCATGCTGAAGTTTTATCGGATCTTAAAAACTTATCTAATCCTAAAACACTTGACCAAGAAGATAGAGATGAAATAAAAAAACATATAAGGAAATAAATAAAGTGTTGAGATGTTTACTGACCGAGTTAAAGCCTCACTTGAATGGATTGAAGCAATCACTTTTTGAAACTAAAATGACTTTTTCATCAATGAGAAGGCTATATCAAGCACTTGAAATAGGAGCGATCAAAGGATATATAGTCTACACTGTCAGGAAAATGCATGAGTCCCCTAATGGGAGAAATGTATAAAATAATTTGACCTTTATGTTTGACAAGTGCATAAGAAGTAGTGACACAAGTGCTTTGTCACGGTCAATGTTTAAAAGATTTGTATGAAATTCATGTTCCACTCCCAGATCGCATGTTATGTACTTGCATTTTTAATGATTGATATGACGATGACATTTCATTTTGCTATCCAAATGTTGTGTCATCCTTGGTTACCCCATTTAAGCCTTAGTTTTATTATATAATTATGGTTTTGAACTTTTGGGTGCATGCGTTTGGTGTATGAACAAGGGAATTGTTATTTCCCAAACTTGTGACTTTTGAAGTGGTTATGACCCCCCATATTCTGAATGTAGTTTTTCATTATGAGAAAAATGGAAATTGAACTATTCTTGAACTATTACATTATGATTTTTAATGGAACCTTATGGGGTAGTGTAATTCCCCAAGAAAATATAAAATTAAACCAATGAGGTTAGGAATTCCCTCAAGTGAAGATAAATGGTATCGCATATTAATGTTACTTTGCATGTGTAGTTGGTGTGATAATACCAACACTATATGCCTAAAAGTGTTTTGTGGTTAAATAAATAGGATTGTGATAATTATTTTATTGGGTTTTAATGAGGGCTGTGTAACTGAGTCGTGAAAGTGGAGGTCCGAGAGACCAAAACTAGAAATTATAATTACCGATGTCGGGGTTTATCTGACCTGGTGGTTTGAGTACTTTTAGTAAGGAGGTTTGAGTTCCTAATAGTTCATATATGTAACTTCTTATTTATACGGGCACATACACTGGGCCCTACAAGCTAGGTGAGAGCTAAGTCCATATTGCCCGTGGGTGCCTTTGTAGGTTACGAAGGTTGAGATACATAATCCAGGCTAAAATTTTAAGGTGCATGTTAAGACTTTTTCCATTATCTCGATATGTGATACATATATGTATATATAATTTTGAAGTGCATGTTATGCTATATTTCCTAGTCGGTATGACGATACCAATATTAATAGACTTGGTAAAGGACAAATCGTATAATAGATTAGTTGGTTGGAAATTGTTTTAATTTGGCAGTAATGAAGGGGTGTGATAGCAACCATGAAGGTGGGAGTTCAATGAATGAACACTGAAAACTCATGTTTGCTAACAAGAAAAGTAGGGAATGACAACTCTTTTATCTTACTATAAGGTTTACGAGAATCCTCTAAGTACATTGTACATTTGTATCATGGAGAGTGAAGGGTACTTGGAAATTCCTTAATCATGTTGTATCTCTGATAACATACGGCTACGCGCACCGGGGCCCGTTACCCTAGACCCATATAGCTCATGGGTGGTTAAGGATGGTTAAGCTAGACATACACAAATTAATGGTTTTAAATACTTGCTAAACATGATTGATTTTCCTGACATGGTTATATATATTGATGTATGTATGGTTTGTGTGCATACAGATTATTTAATTGGTTTAATTAAATGGCATTATTTTATCCTTATCTTAAGTTCATACTAGTGTTCTTTGCTAACCTGTCTATGGGCGGTTGTATCCCTATGTGATACAAGAATCAACTGTTTAACTCATTCAGCTTAGTGATCGAACTTTGGGATAAACTTTTGGGTTGAAGTGGTAATCTTCTTCTTTCTGGAAGGCTCTATTTCATGGATCTTATTTCATACTTTGAATTATTTATGATATTAGTTTTGGTTATGGTTGGGGGCATGTCCCAATTGGATTTTTGTATTCTTTTGGTTAGAGGATTTTTTGAAACTACTATGGGTTGGCATGGGTAGGATCGGTATTTGTGTCAGCCTTAGTATTGGCATTGGTAATGGGGATGAGTATTGACATTGGTAATGGGGATGATACTGGTTGACTTTATTGTTTATTGTTCTACTCTCTTTTATTTTGGGATTATATATAGTAATTAGGGAACTCATATGGTTAGGGTTTGGATTATGGCTTTGATAGTATTATTTATCAGTTAGGTATCATTTGGGTGGTCATGAAAATAGACCTATCAAAGAGTTTTGGATTATGTAATAATGCTATCTTGTAATATATTCAAAATTCATCCAACTCAGGGTATGCACTGGATGATTAGGTTTGGTATTGGGGGTGGTCCTTGGTTCTGGTTGAACTTGTGATGCCCATTACAAAAAGGCCCCCAGTTAGGATGTGTCAAGTTAGTATCAAAGTTTTATGTTCATGTTCAATATGGAGTCCACAAGGCAGTGTCTAGTAGAGTCTCTTTTAGGGGTATGTAGCGTGGCACACTTATAAAAGAGAGGCTACTTGGCATTTAAGAATGTATTACTTTCTTGGAATTCTATTTTCTTGCTTTGAGTCTAAGTCTTGGAATTTTCTATAATCCTTATTTGTTCTCTTTTATGATCATGCCTCGACGATCTAGAACATAAGGAAGTTCTTTTGTCACATATAGGGATGTTGTTGATGGGGTATGCCCTAAACCTGGAGTTTGCACTCATTCTCAAGGTCATATCCTTGATTAATATTAAGCTCTCCCAATTTTTATTAGTCCCCCTCAAGGTAAGGTGACTAATGCTGAATTTTGCCAATTATTTCATGTATTGCTTAGTTGGTTCCTCTCAGGCTCTATGGGATGCATCTGGTGTCTTATCTACTGAGGTCACAAGGTTTGGCCAGTTTATGAAGTAGAATCCTCCTAATTTTATTGGAGTAAAGGTGGAGAAGGATACTCAGGCTTTCTAGGATTAAATAGAGAAAATATTTAGACTGATATAAATTATAAATGTGAAAGGGGTAACATTTGCATCTTTTTAGCTCAAGGATATTGCGTACCAATATTACAAGGAGTGGGATAGAGATAGGGGTGATATTAAGGAGTTATCTTTATGGCCGGCCTTTTCTAATAATGTTATTGATTGCTTCTTTCATCGAGAGCTGTGGGATGAGAAAATGGAAGTATTTATGAGTCTTAAGCTGGAAAGAATGTCTGTCAACGGATATGCCTTGAAGTTCCATTAGATGTCAAGGTATTCTCCAAACTTGGTGTCTGATATAAGAGTGAGAATAAGAAAGTTCACTTTTGGGCTATCTCAAGATTTGATTTTTGAAAGAAATACTACCTTATTGATTAAGGATATGGATATTTTAAGGTTGGTTGTCCACATACAACAGATGGAGGATGAAAAAAATAGGTAGAGTTTGGTGAAAGAAAGGGTAAGAGGAGCAGATTCTTTGAGCAAGGTGGTGCTAGCAGTAAAGTGGTTGGGATGGCGGTAAGTGGCTGAAGAAGAAGTGGGGAAGTTTTTGTTCCTTTTCTACTACTAGCGCTCCATACCCAAAGCTGTCGAGTGACAAGTATCATCAAGGTGGTGTTAATTACTGAGTACAAGGTGCCTAATCTCAAGCGAGTGGGGCACAATCTATTTCTTTATGTCCTTCTTAACGATTTTGTGGTTGTCTTCATCGAGGCTTTTTGAAGAAAGAAGGGATATGTGCTTTAATATATGTCCATCCATGCCATATACTAAAGAATTTTCCCATTGGTAAGGGTGCTTTAGTAGCATTCAAAGCTTGGAATGCTTCATCTTCTACTCTTGTGCCTAGTTATGTGTCTTCAGCATTTCCTCCTATTTCTGGTATCGATATTGGCCAGAATATGTTGTATGTTTTTTCATCTCGATGGGAATCTGAGTCATTACCTATTATTGTTACTAGTACATTACCACTATTTTATCGTGACATGCATTGTCTACTTAATTTGGGGTCCACTCTTTCATATGTAACCCCATATGTGGCTCTATATTTTTGTTTTGATGCTAAGGTTGTTTTAGATCTTTTTTCTATTTCCATATTGATAGTTGACTTGGTAAATGCTAAAAGAGTCTAGGGGGGATGTGGTATCATTTGGTGGAAAGAAGATCTTGGTAGATCTGTTAGAACTAGATGTGGTGGATTTTAATGTTAGTCTGGGGATAGAGTGGTTACACTCTTCTTACGTGTCCTTAGATTGTCAAACCCATAATGTTGATTTTAGGTTCCTTAGAGAACCAGTTATAGAGTGGGAAAGTGTTTCCCTATCTGTTAGGGTGATGTTTATTTCTTATCTTAGAGCTCGAAGATTAATATCCAAAGGGTGTCTTTATCACTTAGTTCGAGTTAAAGATTCTTACTCAGGGAGTCCTTCTTTTTATTCAATTTTTTGTGGTAACTAAGTCTCCTGTGGTCTTTTCAGATGATATTCCTGGTGTTCATCTGGATAGGGATATTGAGTTTTGTATTTTTTCGGTTCTGGACATTCATCCAATATCTATTCCTCCTTATAAAATAGCTATGGTTGAGTTGATAAAACTCAAGGATAAATTAAGAATCTTCTGGATAAGGTGTGTATTTTTCCTAGTGTACCCTCATTGGGTGCACCGGTGTTGTTCGTTCCCAAGAAGGATGGTTTCCTTCAGATGTACATTGATTATCGGCAGTTGAATAAGGTAACGATCAAGAACAAGTATCATTTTCCAAGGATATATGATTTTTTTAATTAGGTGCAAGGTGCCAAGTTCTTTCACAAGATATATTTTTGGTCTGGGTATCATCAGATTAAGATTATGGAGGTGGATATCCCTAAGACGGCTTTTCATACTCGGTATGGCCACTTTGAGTCCCTGGATATGTCATTTGGCTTAACAAATGCCCCACAAATATTTATGAATTTGATGAAGAGGTTTTCAGGAAGTTCATGGATCTTTTTGTCATAGTGTTCGTTGATGACATCTTGGTGTATTCTAAAATTGATATTGATTATGCCAATCACCTCAGTGTGGTGTTGTAGACATTAAAAGAACCAATGTTGTATGCCAGGTTCTCTAAGTGTGAGTTTTAGTTGAATATTATAACTTTTCTTGGTCATATTATTTCTCGTGAGGGGATCATTATGGATCCTCAAAAGGTGGTTGTTCTTAAAAGTTGTCCTAGACCCCGACTTCAACCGATATTCAGAGCTTCTTGGGTCTAGCTGGGTATTATAGGAGGTTTACAAAGGGGTTTTCTTCGATAGTTGATCGGTTGACTAAGTTAACTCAAAAGAAGGTAAAATTCTCTTGGCAAAAACCGCATGAAGGGAGTTTTGAAAAACTTAAGGAAAAGATGACTTTATCTTTGGTTTTGACATTGCCTGAAGGTAATGAGGGGTTTGTGGTTTATTATGATACATCTAGTATAGGACTTGGTTGTGTTTTGATTCAGCATTGGAAGGTAATTGCCTATGCTTCCCGGAAGTTGAAGGTGCATGAGAGGAATTATCCAACTTATGATTTTGAGCTATTGGCGGTGGTTTTTCCTTTAAAAATCTGGCGGTATTTTTTGTAAGGAGTGCACATAGACATCTTTTTCGATCATAAGAGTATACAATATTTGTTCACTAAGAAGGAGCTAAAGTGAAATTAGATTATGGAATTAAAGATTATTTTATCCTCTCTTATCATGAATTCCATGGATGCATTACTAGGTAACTTTTTTTTCTTATGTAATAAGTAGCGAATTTCTTTAGTCTTGGAAATATGTTGAAGTAGAGTGTGATTGCGTATGCGTATCATTGTGTTTGTATGGATGTTAGATATTTTGTATGGATTTCACCATTTCTTGAATTTATATGTTGGAACTTAATGGGTGAAAACTCTAAATATCCATATGGGTTTGATGGGTGAAAGTCCCAAACTCTAGAAACCCTTTGTAATCCTCAAAATAGGGATTAATATTGGATAACCCATAACATCCTCGAAAGGGCTTTATAGGGGAACAAAGCAATGGTGGACAACTGAATCTATGGTTTTCTACCTTTTGCAATCTTAGAAATAAGCGTACTAGGAGTGGAAATGATGTCAAGAGAATCATCCTAGAAATAGGGATGCTTGATTGAGGTCTTAGGTGACTACATATTTTACACTTGTTAGGTGCTTGAAAGAGCCAATGGGTGAAATCATTTTAGTTTTATTGAATGATTGACCATAATGATCTTCAACCTAGCCTATCCATTAGTTAAAAATAGTACAAATAGTTCCCAAGTAAATCCCCACATTTTATTTTATATGTCATTTTTATTAACATTCCGGGTAATCTCTCAGTAATTTGAGCATCCATAGGGCTTGAAGTTTATAGTTTACTCCTCGAGATTCAAACCCAACTAAAATTGGGTTACTTGACAATGACTGCCTCACCTTAATTATGGGAGTGAGTTGAGCATTATAAAAATGGCACCGTTGCTGGGGAGTGAAATGTAGATTTTGCTTCTGTGGTGTTATTTTTACTTGCGAGTATCCGGAGTGGGGTAATTTAATTTCTTTATTTTTTTTGATATTTGAGTAGGTGAGTGTTAATTATTCCCAAGTCATCATGAATTATGGGAACTTAGTTTGTTGTAGAGCCAAAGATGATGAAAGTGCAATTGTTATTCCCCCCACCGAGGAGCATGGAAAATTCTATGTAACAAGTGTGATGATGACATTGCTCCGCCTAAAGGGACTTTTCGGGGGTGAAGCTCATGAAGACCTAAATGCTCACTTAATGGGTTTCATAAAAGTTTTTTCTCTCTTCAAATTTGCACATATATCCCAAGAATCCATTAGGCTACGCCTTTTTCTTTTATCTCTCATGGGAAAGGCGATACGGTGGCTAAGATCTTTTCGCACTAGATCGATCACTTCATCGACAAGTCTCATGGAGGTCTTTCTAGGCCATTACTTCCCACCATTTAGGAAGTTAGAGTTGAGGGATGAGATTGTTAAATTCAGCCAATACTACAAGGAATCATGGTACGTCGCTTACGGAGGGTTTAAAGACTCACTTTTGAATTGCCCCGTGCATGAGGTCTTGGAGAAGATGCTTCTACAAATCTTCTATCCAGTATTGGACCAACAAAACAAAGCCATAGTGGATAATGTATCCAGTGGATCATTCATAAAATCATCAAATGGGATTGTTTCAAAAGTCTTGGAAAAGTAGCAATTTGGTGCAATGGTTGGGACAAAAAGGATGCTGAGGAAGCCATAGGGGCTCCCTCCTCATCGATTGTGTGTAATGATAGGAAAGATGAATAGGAAGAGACCAAAGAAAAGTTAAGTGATGCCATCCCTTGAACTCCTACTTGATCATATGTTAGGAGACTCGATGGAAAGTGTGAGTGTGATGGATGCATTAGAAGTTAAGACTTATGAAGACAACGAGAAAGAGGTAATCGGTGCCGAGCTAGGGATGAAACCCAAGAACTCAGAATGTTTCCATCTTTCCCCACAAGGTCAAGATGGTAATCAAGGTCAGAATGAAAAAGAACTAAACTTGGTGCATCTTGAAGAAAAGGAGGAGTTTGATAAAGAGATTTTGGCGCGAATCTTAAGCAATGTTGAGAAAACTAGAGAAATAGTAAATTAAACACGAAGTTAATTCACAATGCTCCACCAAATGGTTGTATCTCACTCCTCCAATATTCAACAACTCAAGGAAAAAGTGAATGAAATATCAAAGTATTTAATGGAGAGGAAAAATGGAGAAACACAAAATGGGGATGCGTCAAAGGTAAATCAAAAAAGGTCTAATGTTGAGGAGCCAAAGTTAAAAGAAACATCGATGAGGAAGCCTATTAATAACGAGTGTCAAATTTTTTTTATTCCTGTAACTCCCATGTATCCACCTATCAAAAAGTGGTCATTGAGGAGGGGAAAGCTTGATAAAATAAACAAACATTTTGATAAGTTTATCAACATTTCTACTAATATCCCTCTCATCGAGGCATTGCAAGACATGCCGGGGTATGCTAAATTATTGAAATTTTTAGTGTCTTAAAAATCTTATGGAGGAGGAAACCGTAGAGATTACTCACCATTGTAGTTCCATTATGACAAGTGCGTATGTTGAAAAGAGGAAGGATACCGGATCCTTTACAAGTTCATGCACCATTGGCACTTTCATATTTGCTAGGGCATTGTGTCACATTAGGGAAAATGTGAACCTCAAGCCATATGCAATATTTCACTAACTTGGTTTGGGCAAGCCAAAACCCACCCAATGGATGATAGCGGACATCATCGGCAAGCTTCCTATATATGCTCACATAAAATTAAACTCAAGAAAAATCACATATCAAGTGTGGAGCACCAAAGAATATTAAACCAACCCATGCAAGAGGTGTTAAAGGTGGAGATTTTAAAGTGGCTCAATGCAGGAGTGATCTATCCTATATCTAATAGCAAGTGGGTAAGCCCAGTGCAACACATTCCAAAAAAGGGTTGTATCATGGTGGTTGAAAATGAAAAAAATGACCTCATCCCCATCCGACCAGTCATCGGATGAAAAGTGTTTATGGAATACAAAAAATTTAACTCATGGACCGAGTAGGACCATTTTCCAATGTTGTTCATGGATCAAATATTGGATAGACTTGATGGAAGAGGGTGGTATTGGTTTTTTGATGGGTACCCGGGATACAATAAAATTTATATTTCTTTGGAGGACCAAGAAAAGATAGCCTTTACTTTCCCATATGGAACATTCGCATTCAAGTGCATGCCATATGGATTGTGTAATGCCCCGAAAACCTTTCAACATTGCATGATGCCCATTTTTGAAGTCATGGTTGAAGACTGTATGAAAATATTCATGGAAGACTTCTCGATAGTGGGAAACTCTTTGGAGTCGTGCCTCAAACACTTGAATAAAGTGCTTGAAAGGTGCATGGAAACAAACCTTGTCTTGAATTTGGAAGAATTTCACTTCATGGTAAACAAAGTAATTATCTTCGGCCGCAAGATTTCTGGGCATTCTAGTTGATCAAGATAAGTTTGAGGTAATTGCCAAACTTCCACTTCCCATCTCCTTAAAAGGTGTTCAAAGTTTTTTTGTCCATTCTAGGTTCTATCGTTATTTCATCAAGGACTTTTTGAAGATAACATATCCTATGTGTAATATTCTTGAGAAAGAGTCCAATTTCAACTTTGATGAATCGTGCCTCAATTCATTTGAGTATCTTAAGGAATTTCTCAGTTCATTATCCAATGTTGTGGCTTCGGATTAGTCATACCTATTTGAGGTAATGTGCGATGCAAATAGTATTGCATTAGGTGCGGTTCTAATGCAGCGAAAGGACAAGTTTTTTTATTACTATGCCATCAAAACCATGAATTACGAACAAAGCAACTACACTGTTATCGAACAAGAATAATTGGCGGGGGTTTATTCCTCTGAGAAATGTTGGGCCTATTTGTTTAGAACAAAGGTTGTGGTACATATAGACCATTCAGTTCTCAAGTATCTCTTAGACAAGAATGAAGCAAAGCCACTGTTAATTAGGTGTATTTTGTTGCTACAAGAGTTCAAATTTAAGGTAAAAGACAAAAAAAGTTGTGAGAATCAAGTGCCCGATCATCTCCCTCGACCAAAAAAGGCCCAATGTTGAGGAGCCAATGTTAAAAGAAACATCGATTAGGAAACCTATTAATAATGAGGGTCAAATTGATTTTGTTCCTCTAACTCCCATGTATCCACCTATCAAAAAATGGTCATTGAGGAGGGGAATGCTTGATAAAATCAACAAACATTTTGATAATTTTATCAACATTTCTAGTAATATCCCTCTCATCGAGCCATTGCAAGACATGCTGGGGTATGCAAAATTATTAAAATATTTGGTGTCTTAAAAATCTTATGGAGGAGGAAACTGTAGAGATTACTCACCATTGTAGTTCCGTTAAGACAAGTGCGTATGGTTAAAAGAGGAAGGATCCAGGATCCTTTACAAGTTCATGCACCATTGGCACTTTCATATTTGCTAGGGCATTATATGACACTGGGGCAAATCTGAACCTCAGGCCCTATGCGATATTTCACTAACTTGATTTGGGCAAGCCAAAACCCACCCAAATAAAGTTGCCTATGGACAATCGATCCATTAACAAATCTATTAGGATTCTCCACGATGTTCGAGTAAAACTGAACCATTTTATTTATGCGGCCGACTTAGTTACTGTTCATTGTACCATGGTCTTTGCTATTGGGAATGCATTGGTAGATCTAGAGGCTAGGGAAATGAAGTTTATATTGAATGGTGATTTGGCATCCTTCAATATATGCAAGCCCATGAAACAACCAAGGGACCAGTAAGTTATCTCGGTAATCGATGTTGTTTATGGTGAGGTGTCTAACCATGTCAACGTGATCTTGTTGAATGAGCATTTCATTGGGGTACTTTGGAATTATTAAATGGAAGAAGTGGAGGAGTATGATAAAGTGGTATCTTCTCTTACCAGTCTTGGGTTTAACACCAAGAACCCGATTAAGTTAGATCTTAATCTTAAAAACTGTGAAAGTCCACCTGCTAAACCATCCATCTTAGAACCTCACAAATTTGAACTAAAGCCCTTGCCACCTCATCTCAAATACGTGTACTTAGGGGAGGATGAGACTGTACCGATCATTATTGCTAGTAACCTAAACTCCTCACGAGTAGAATCATTGAAGTTGGTGGTGAAAAAATTCATTTGGGCCATCGAATGGACGATAGCGAACATCATCGGTAAGCTCCCTTTTATGCTCACATAAAATTAAACTCAAGAAAAATCACATATCAAGTGTGGAGAACCAAATAATATTAAACCAACCCATGGAAGAGGTGGTAAAGATGGAAATTTTAAAGTGTCTCAATGCAGGAGTGATCTATCCTATATCTAATAGCACGTGGGTAATCCCAGTGCAACACATTCCAAAAAAGGGTTGTATCATGGTGGTTGAAAATGATAAAATTGACCTCATCCCTGTCTGACCAGTCACCTGATGGAAAGTGTTTATGGACTACCAAAAATTTAACTCATGGACCGAGAAGGACCATTTTCCAATGTCGTTCACGGATCAAATATTGGATAAACTTAATGGAAGAGGGTGGTATTGGTTTTTTGATGGGTGCTCAGGATACAATAAAATTTATATTTCGTTGGAGGACCAAGAAAAGACAGCCTTTACTTTCCCATATGGAACATTCGCATTCAAGTGCATGCCATTTGGTTTGTGTAATGCCCCGGACACCTTTCAACATTTCATGATGCCCATTTTTGAAGTCATGGTTGAAGACTGTTTGGAAATATTCATGGAAGTCTTCTCGATAGAGGGAAACTCTTTTGAGTCGTGCCTCAAAGACTTGAATAAAGTTCTTGAAAGATGCATGGAAACAAACTTTGTCTTGAATTTGGATGAATTTCACTTAATGGTAAAAGAAGTAATTATCTTAGGCCGCAAGATTTCTAGGCATTGTAGTTGATCAAGATAAGTTTGAGGTAATTGCCAAACTTCCACTGCCCATCTACGTAAAAGGTGTTCAAAGTTTTTTTGGCCATGCTAGGTTCTATCGTCATTTCATCAAGGACTTTTTAAAGATAACATATCCTATGTATAAACTTCTGGAGAAAGAGTCCAATTTCAAATTTGATGAATCATGGCTCAATTCATTCGATTATCTTAAGGAATTTCTCAGTTCATTATCCATTGTTATGGCTTTGGATTGTTCATACCTATTTGAGCTAATGTGCGATGCAAATGGTATTGCATTAGGTGCGGTTCTAGGGCAGCTAAAGGATAAGTTTTTTAATTACTATGCCATCAAAACCATGAATTACGAACAACGTAACAAGACTGTTATCGACCAAGATTTATTGACGGTGGTTTATGCCTTTGAGAAATATTGGGCCTATTTTTTTGGAACAAAGGTTATGGTACATACGCACCACTCAGTTCTCAAGTATCTCTTAGACAAGAATGAAGCAAAGCCACTGTTAATTAGGTGTATTTTGTTGCTACAAGAGTTCAACTTTAAGGTGAAAGACAAAAAAAGATGTGAGAATCAAGTGGTCGATCATCTCCCTCGACCAAAAGAGGCCCAATGTTGTGGAGCCAAAGTTAAAAGAGAGATCGATGAGGAAGACTATTAATAACGAGTGTCAAATTGTTTTTGTTCCTCTAACTCCCATGTATCCACCTATTAAAAAATGGTCATTGAGGAGGGGAAAGCTTGATAAAATCAACAAACATTTTGATAAGTTTATCAACCTTTCTAGTAATATCCCTTTTATCAAGGCATTGCAAGACATGCCGGGGTATGTAAAATTATTGAAATATTTGGTGTCTTAAAAATATTATGGAGGAGGAAACCGTAGAAATTACTCACCATTGTAGTTCCGTAATGACAAGTGCGTATGGTTAAAAGAGGAAGGATCCCGGATCCTTTACAAGTTCATGCACCATTGGATCTTTCACATTTGCTAGGGCATTATGTAACATTGGGGCAAATGTAAACCTCAAGCCTTATCTGATATTTCACTAACTTGATTTGGGCAAGCCACAACCCACTCAAATAAAGTTTCCAATGGACAATCGATCCATTAAGAAACCTATTAGGATTCTCAAAGATGTTCGAGTAAAACTAAACCATTTTATTTATGCGGCCGACTTTGTTACTATAGATTTTACCATGGTCTTTGCTATTGGGAATGCATTAGTAGATGTAGAGGCCAGGGAAATGACGTTTATATTGAATGGTGATTTGGCATCCTTTAACATATGCAAGACCATGAAATAAACAATGGACCAACAAGTTATCTCGGTAATCAATGTTGTTTATGGTGAGGTGTCAAAGCATGTCGACGTGATCTTGTTGAATTACCATTTCATTAGGGTACTTTGGAATTATTAAATGGAAGAAGTAGATAACTATGATAAAGTGGTATCTTTTCTTACCAGGCTTGGGTTTCACCCCATAAAGCCGACTAAGTTAGATCTTTATTGAAAAAACTGCGAAAGTCCACCTTCAAAACCATCCATCTTAGAACCTCATAAATTTGAACTAAAGCCCTTGCCACCTCATCTCAAATACGTGTACTTAGGGGAGGATTAGACTTTGCCGATCATTATTGCTAGTAACCTAAACTCCTTGTAAGTAGAATCATTGAAGTTGGTGGTAAAAAAATACATTCAGGCCATCAGATGGACGATAGCGGACACCATCGACAAGCTCCCTATATATGCTCACATAATATTAAACTCAAGAAAAATCACATATCAAGTGTGGAGCACCAAATAATATTAAACCAACCCATGCAAGAGGTGGTAAAGATGGAAATTTTAAAGTGGCTCAATGCGGGAGTGATCTATCCTATATCTAATAGCATGTGGGTAAGCCCAGTGCAACACATTCCAAAAAAGGGTTTTATCATGGTGGTTCAAAATAAAAAAAATGACCTCATCCGCGTCCGACCAGTCACCGGATGGAAAGTGTTTATGGACTACCAAAAATTTTACTCATAGACCAAGAAGGACCATTTTCCAACGTTGTTCATGGATCAAATATTGGATAGACTTGATGGAAGAGGGTGGTATTGGTTTTTTGATTGGTACTCGAGATACAATCAAATTTATATTTCCTTGATGGACCAAGAAAAGACAACCTTTACTTTCCCATATGGAACATTCGCATTCAAGTGCATGCCATTTGGATTGTGTAATGCCCCAGAAACCTTTCAACATTGCATGATGCCCGTTTTTGAAGTCATGGCTGAAGACTGTATGGAAGTATTCATGGAAGACTTCTTGATAGTGGGAAACTCTTTTTAGTCGTGCCTCAAAGAGTTGAATAAAGTGCTCGAAAGGTGCGTGGAAACAAACCTTGTCTTGAATTTAGAAGAATGTCACTTCATGGTAAAAGAAGTAATTGTCTTAGGCTGCAAGATTTTTGTGCATTCTAGTTGATGAAGATAAGTTTGAGGTAATTGCCAAACTTCTACTGCCCATCTCCGTAAAAGGTGTTCCAAGTATTTTTACCATTCTAGGTTCTATCATCATTTCATCAAGGACTTCGGGAAGATAACATATCCTATGTATAAACTTCTTGAGAAAGAGTAAAATTTAAAATTTGATGAATCATGCCTCAATTCATTTGAGTATCTTAAGGAATTTCTCAGTTCAGTATCCATTGTTGTGGCTTCGGATTGGTCATACCTATTTGAGGTAATGTGAGATCCAAATGGTATTGCATTAGGTGCGGTTCTAGGGCAGCGAAAAGATAAGTTTTTTAATTACTATGCCATCAAAACCATGAATGAATAACAACACAACTACACTGTCATCGAACAAGAATTATTGGCGGTGGTTTTTGCCTTTGAGAAATGTTGGGCCTATTTGTTTGGCACAAAGGTTGTGGTTCATACGGTCCATTCAGTTCCCAAGTATCTCTCAGACAAGAATGAAGCAAAGCCACTGTTAATTAGGTGTATTTTGTTGCTACAAGAGTTCAACTTTAAGTTGAAAAACAAAAAAGGATGTGAGAATCAAGTGGACGATCATCTCCCTCGACCAAAAAAGGCCCAATGTTGAGGAGCCAAGGTTAAAAGAGACATTGATGAGGAAGCCTATTAATAACGAGTGTCAAATTGTTTTTGTTCCTCTAACTCCCTTGTATCCACCTATCAAAAAATGGTCATTGAGGAGGGGAAAGCTTGATAAAATCAACAAACATTTTGATAAGTTTATCAACCTTTCTAGTAATATCCCTCTCATCGAAGCATTGCAAGATATGCCGGGGTATGGAAAATTATTGAAATATTTGGTGTCTTAAAAAATCTTATGGAGGAGGAAACCGTAGAGATTACTCACCATTGTAGTTACGTTATGACAAGTGCGTATCTTGAAAAGAGAAGTTCATGTACCATTGGCACTTTCATATTTGCTAGGGCATTGTGTGACATTGGGGCAAATGTGAACCTCAAGCCTTATGCGATATTTCACTAACTTGGTTTGGGCAAGCCCAAACCCACCCAAATAAAGTTGCCTATGGACAATCGATCCATTAAGAAACCTATTAGGATTCTCCACGATGTTTGAGTAAAACTAAACGATTTCATTTATGCGGCCGACTTTGTTACCATTGATTGTACCATGGTCTTTGCTATTGGGAATGCATTGGTAGATGTCGAGGCCAGGGAAATGAAGTTTATATTGAATTGTGATTTGGCATCCTTCAACATATGCAAGACCATGAAACAACCACTGGACCAGCAAGTTATCTCGGTAATCGATGTTGTTTATGGTGAGGTGTCTAACCATGTCGACGTGATCTTGTTGAATGACCATTTCATTGGGGTACTTTGGAATTATTAAATGGAAGAAGTGGAGGAGTATGATAAAGTGGTCTCTTCTCTTACCAGGCTTGGGTTTCACATCAAGAACCTGACTAAGTTAGATCTTGATCTTAAAAACTGTGAAAGTCCACCTGCCAAACCATCCATCTTAGAACCTCACAAATTTGAACTAAAGCCCTTGCCACCTCATCTCAAATACGTGTACTTAGGGGAGGATGAGACTTTGCCGATCATTATTGCTAGTGACCTAAACTCCTCACAAGTAGAATCATTGAATTTGGTGCTGAAAAAATACATTCGGGCCATCCGATGGACGGTAGCGGACATCATCGGCAAGCTCTTTATATATGCTCACATAAAATTAAACTCAAGAAAAATCACATATAGAATGTGGAGCACCAAAGAATATTAAACCAACCCATCCAAGAGGTGGTAAAGATGGAGATTTTAAAGTGGCTCAATGCGGGAGTGATCTATCCTATATCTAATAGCACGTGGGTTAGCCCAGTGCAACACATTCCAAAAAAGGGTTGCATCATGGTGGTTGAAAATGAAAAAAATAACCTCATCCCGGTCCGACAAGTCACCGAATGGAAAGTGTTTATGGACTACCAAAAATTTAACTCATGGATCGAGAAGGACCATTTTCCAATGTTGTTCATGGTTCAAATATTGGATAAACTTGATGGAGGAGGGTGGTATAGGTTTTTTGATGGGTACTCGAGATACAATCAAATTTATATTTCCTTGAAGGACCAAGAAAAGACAGCCTTTACTTTCCCATATGGAACATTCGCATTCAAGTGCATGCCATTTTGATTGTGTAATGCCCCAGAAACCATTCAACATTGCATGATGCCCATTTTTGGAGTCATGGTAGAAGACTGTATGGAAGTATTCATGGAAAACTTCTCGATAGTGGGAAAATCTTTTGAGTCATGCCTCAAAGACTTCAATAAAATGCTTTAAAGGTGCATGGAAACAAACTTTGTCTTGAATTTGGAAGAATGTCACTTCATGGTAAAAGAAGTAATTGTCTTAGGCTTCAAGATTTCTGGGCATTCTAGTTGATCAAGATGAGTTTGAGGTAATTGCTAAACATCAACTACACATCTCCGTAAAAGGTGTTCAATGTTTTTTTGGCCATGCTAGGTTCTATCGCCATTTCATCAAGCACTTTTTGAAAATAACATATCCTATGTGTAATCTTCTTGAGAAAGAGTCCAATTTCAACTTTAATGAATCAAGGCTCAATTCATTCGAGTATCTTAAGGAATTTCTCTGTTCATTATCCATTGTTATGGCTTTGGATTGGTCATTCCTATTTGAGGTAATGTGCGATGCAAATGGTATTGCATTAGGTGCGGTTCTAGGGTAGCTAAAGAACAAGTTTTTTAATTACTGTGCCATCAAAACCATGAATTACGAACAACTCAACAAGACAGTCATCGACCAAGAATTATTGGCGGTGGTTTATGACTTTGAGAAATGTTGGGCCTATTTGTTTGGAACAAAGGTTATGGTACATACGGACCACTCAGTTCTCAAGTATCTCTTAGACAAGAATGAAGCAAAGCCATTGTTAATTAGGTCTATTTTGTTGCTACAAGAGTTGAACTTTAAGGTGAAAGACAAAAAAGGATTTGAGAATCATGTGGCCAATCATCTCCCTCGACCAAAAAGGCCCAATGTTGCGGAGCCAAACTTAAAAGAGACATCGATGAGGAAGCCTATTAATAACGAGTGTCAAATTGTTTTTGTTCCTCTAACTCCCATGTATCCACCTATCAAAAAATGGTCTTTGAGGAGGGGAAAGCTTGATAAAATTAACAAACATTTTGATAAGTTTATCAAACTTTCTAGTAATATCCCACTGATCGAGTCATTGCAAGACATGCCGGGGTATGCTAAATTATTGAAATATTTGGTGTCTTAAAAATATTATGGAGGAGTAAACCATAGAGATTACACACCATTGTAGTTCCTTAATGACAAGTGCGTATGGTTAAAAGAGGAAGGATCCCATATCCTTTACAAGTTCATGCACCATTGGCATTTTCTTATTTGCTAGGGCATTATGTGACATTGGGGCAAATGTGAACCTCAAGCCTTATCCGATATTTCACTAACTTGATTTGGGCAAGCCAATACCCACCAAAAAAAAGTTTCCTATGGACAATCTAACCATTAAGAAACCTATTAGGATTCTCTACGATGTTCGAGTAAAACTAAACCATTTTATTTATGCGGCCGACTTTGTTACTGTTGATTGTACCATGGTCTTTGCTATTGGGAATGCATTGGTAGATGTAGAGGCCAGGGAAATGAAGTTTATATTGAATGGTGATTTGGCATACTTCAACATAGCAAGACCATGAAACAAACAATGGACCAGCAAGTTATCTCGGTAATCAATGTTGTTTATGGTGAGGTGTCTAACAATGTCAACGTGATCTTGTTGAATGACCATTTCATTGGGGTAATTTGGAATTATTAAATGGAAGAAGTGGAGGAATATGATAAAGTGGTATCTCTTCTTACTAGGCTTGGGTTTCACACCAAGAACCCGACTAAGTTAGATCTTGATCTTAAAAATTGCGAAAGTCCACCTGCCAAACCATCCATCTTAGAACCTCACAAATTTGAACTAAAGCCCTCGCCACCTCATCTGAAATATATGTACTTAGGGGAGGATTAGACTTTGCCGATCATTTTTTCTAGCAACCTAAACTCCTCACAAGTAGAATCATTGAAGTTGGTGGTGAAAAAAATACATTCGGGCCATCAGATGGACGATAGCGGACATCATCGGCAAGCTCCCTATATATGCTCACATAATATTAAACTCAAGAAAAATCACATATCAAGTGTGGAGCACCAAATAATATTAGACCAACCAATGCAAGAGGTTGTAAAGATGGAGATTTTAAAGTGGCTCAATGCAGGAGTGATCTATCCTATATCTAATAGCACGTGGGTAAGCCCAGTGCCACACATTCCAAAAAAGGGTTTTATCATGGTGGTTCAAAATAAAAAAAATGACCTCATCCTCGTCCGACCATTCACCGGATGGAAAGTGTTTATGGACTACCAAAAATTTAACTCATGGACCGAGAAGGACCATTTTCCAATGTTGTTCATGGATCAAATATTGGATAGACTTGATGGAAGAGGGTGGTATTGGTTTTTTCATGGGTACTCGAGATAAAATAAAATTTATATTTCCTTGGAGGACCAAGAAAAGACAACCTTTACTTTCCCATATGGAACATTCGCATTCAAGTGAATGCCATTTGGTTTGTGTAATGCCCCGGAAACCTTTCAACATTGCATGATGCCCATTTTTGTAGTCATGGTTGAAGACTGTATGGAAGTATTAATGGAAGACTTATTGATAGTGGGAAACTCTTTTGAGTCGTGCCTCAAAGACTTGAATAAAGTGCTTGAAAGGTGTGTGGAAACAAACCATGTCTTGAATTTAGAAGAATGTCACTTCATGGTAAAAGAAGTAATTGTCTTAGGCTGCAAGATTTCTATGCGTTCTAGTTGATAAAGATAAGTTTGAGGTAATTGCCAAACTTCCACTGCCCATCTCCGTAAAAGGTGTTCAAAGTTTTTTTACCATTCTAGGTTCTATTGTCATTTCATCAAGGACTTTTTGAAGATAACATATCCTATGTATAAACTTCTTGAGAAAGAGTAATATTTCAACTTTGATGAATCATGCCTCAATTCATTCGAGTATCTTAAGGATTTCTCAGTTCAGTATCCATTGTTGTGGTTTCGTATTGGTCATACCTATTTGAGGTAATGTGCGATCCAAATGGTATTGCATTAGGTGCTATTCTAGGGCAGCAAAAAGATATGTTTTTTAATTACTATGCCATCAAAACCATGAATGAAGAACAACGCAACTACACTGTCACCGAACAAGAATTATTGGCGGTGCTTTATGCCTTTGAGAAATGTTGGGCCTATTTGTTTAGAACAAAGGTTGTGGTACATACGGTCCATTCAGTTCTCAAGTATCTCTTAGACAAGAATGAAGCAAAGCCACTGTTAATTAGGTGTATTTTGTTGCTACAAGAAATCAACTTTAAGGTGAAAGACAAAAAAGGATGTGAGAATCAACTGGCCGATCATCTCCCTCGACCAAAAAAGGCCCAATGTTGAGGAGCCAAGGTTAAAAGAGACATCGATGCTGAAGCCTATTAATAACGAGTGTCAAATTGTTTTTTTTCCTCTAACTCCCATGTATCCACCTATCAAAAAATGGTCATTGAGGAGGGGAAAGCTTGATAAAATCAACAAACATTTTGATAAGTTTATCAACCTTTCTAGTAATATCCCTCTCATCGAGTCATTGCAAGACATGTCGGGGTATGGAAAATTATTGAAATATTTGGTGTCTTAAAAAATCTTATGGAGGAGGAAACCGTAGAGATTACACACCATTGTAGTTCCGTTATGACAAGTGCGTATCTTGAAAAGAGAAGTTAATGCACCACTGTCACTTTCACATTTGCTAGGGCATTGTGTGACATTGGGGCAAATGTGAACCTCAATCCTTATACGATATTTCACTAACTTCGTTTGAGCAAGCCCAAACCCACCCAAATAAAGTTGCCTATGGACAATCGATCCATTAAGAAACCTATTAGGATTCTCCACAATGTTCGAGTAAAACTAAACCATTTCATTTATGAGAACGACTTTGTTACTATTGATTGTACCATGGTCTTTGCTGTTGGGAATGCATTGGTAGATGTGGAGGCCAGAGAAATGAAGTTTATATTGAATGGTGATTTGGCATCCTTCAACATATAGAAGACCAAGAAACAACCAATGGACCAGCAAGTTATCTCGGTAATCGATGTTGTTTATGGTGAGGTGTCTAACCATGTCAACGTGATCTTGTTGAATGATCATTTCATTGGGGTACTTTGGAATTATTAAATGGAAGAAGTGGAGGAGTATGATAAAGTGGTATCTTCTCTCACCAGGCTTTGGTTTCACACCAAGAACCCGACTAAGTTAGATCTTGATCTTCAAAACTGCGAAAGTCCACTGCCAAACCATCCATCTTAGAACCTCACAAATTTGAACTAAAGCCCTTGCCACCTCATCAAAAATACGTGTACTTAGCGGAGGATGAGACTTTGCCGATCATTATTGCTAGTGACCTAAACTCCTCACAAGTAGAATAATTGAAGTTGGTGGTGAAAATATACATTCGGGCCATCCGATGGACGGTAGCGAACATCATTGGCAAGATCCTTATATATGCTCACATAAAATTAAACTCAAGAAAAATCACATATCCAGTCTGGAGCACCAAAGAATATTAAACCAACCTATCCAAGAGGTGGTAAAGATGGAGATTTTAAAGTTGCTCAATGCGGGAGTGATCTATCCTATATCTAATAGCACGTGCGTAAGCCCAGTGCAACACATTCCAAAAAAGGGTTGTATCATGGTGGTTGAAAATGAAAAAAATGACCTCATCCCCGTCCGACCATTCACCGAATGGAAAGTGTTTATGGACTACCAAAAATTTAAATCATAGACCGAGAAGGACCATTTTACAATGTTTTCATGCATCAAATATTGGATAAACTTGATGGAAGAGGGTGGTATTGGTTTTTTGATGGGTACTCGGGATACAATCAAATTTATATTTCCTTGAAGGACCAAGAAAACACAGCCTTTACTTTCCCATATGGAACATTCTCATTCAAGTGCATGCCATTTTGATTGTGTAATGCCCCAGAAAACATTCAACATTGTATGATGCCCATTTTTTGAGTCATCGTTGAAGACTTTATGGAAGTATTCATGGAAGACTTCTCGATAGTAGGAAACTCTTTTGAGTCGTTCCACAAACACTTGAATTGAGTGCTTGAAAGGTGCATGGAAGCAAACTTTGTCTTCAATTTGGAAGAATTTCACTTCATGGTAAAAGAAGTAATTGTCCTGCAAGATTTCTGGGCATTCTAGTTGATCAAGATAAGTTTGAGGTTATTGCCAAACTACCACTGCCCATCTCCATAAAAGGTGTTCAAAGTGTTTTTGGCTATGCTAGGTTCTATCGTCATTTCATCAAGAACTTTTTGAAGATAACATATCCTATGTGTAAACTTCTTGAGAAAGAGTCCAATTTCAACTTTTACGAATCAAGCCTCAATTCATTCGAGTATCTTAAGGAATTTCTTAGTTCAGTATCCATTGTTGTTGCTTCTGATTGGTCATACCTATTTGAGGTAATGTGCGATGCAGGTGGTATTGCATTAGGTGCGGTTATAGGGCAGCGAAAGGACAAGTTTTTTAATTAATATGCCATCAAAATCATGAATAACGAACAACGCAACCACACTGTCATCGAACAAGAATTATTGGCGGTGGTTTATGCCTTTGAGAAATGTTGTGCCTATTTGTTTGGAACAAAGGTTGTGGTACATACGGACCATTCAATTCTCAAGTATCTCTCAGACAAGAATGGAGCAAAGCCACTGTTAATAAGGTGTATTTTATTGCTATAAGAGTTCAACTTGAAGGTGAAAGACAAAAAAGGATGTGAGAATCAAGTGGCCGATCATCTCCCTCGACCAAAAAAGGCCCAATGTTGCGGAGCCAAGGTTAAAAGAGACATCGATGAGGAATCCTATTAATAACGAGTGTCAAATTGTTTTTGTTCCTCTAACTCCCATGTATCCACCTATCAAAAAATGGTCATTGAGGAGGGGAAAGCTTGATAAAATCAATAAACATTTTGATAAGTTCATCAACCTTTCTAGTAATATCCCTCTCATCGAGACATTGCAAGACATGCCGGGGTATGCAAAATTATTGAAATATTTGGTGTCTTAAAAAATCTTATGGAGGAGAAAACCGTAGATATTACTCACCATTTTAGTTCCATTATGACAAGTGCATATGGTGAAAAGAGGAAGGATCCCGGATCCTTTACAAGTCCACGCACCATTGGCACTTTCACATTTGCTAGGGCATTGTGTGATATTGGGGCAAATGTGAACCTCAAGCCTTATGCGATATTTCACTAACTTGGTTTGGGCAAGCCAAAACCCACCCAAATAAAGTTTCCTATGGACAATCGATCCATTAAGAAACCTATTAGGATTCTCCACAATGTTCGAGTAAAACTAAATCGTTTCATTTATGCGGCCAAATTTGTTACTGTTGATTGTACCATGGTCTTTGCTATTGGGAATACATTGGTAGATGTAAAGGCCAGGGAAATGAAGTTTATATTGAATGGTGATTTGGCATCCTTCAACATATACAAGACCATAAAACAAGTAATGGACCAACAAGTTATCTCTGTAATCGATGTTTTTTATGGTGAGGTGTCTAACAATGTTGACGTGATCTTGTTGAATGACCATTTCATTGGGGTACTTTGGAATTATTAAATGGAATAAGTGGAGGAGTATGATAAAGTGGTATCTTCTCTCACCAGGCTTGGGTTTCACACCAAGAACCCGACTAAGTTAGATCTTGATCTTTAAAATTACGAAAGTCCACCTACCAAACCATCCATCTTAGAACCTCATAAATTTGAACTAAATCCCTTGCCACCTCATCTCAAATACGTGTACTTAGGGGAGGATGAGACTTTGCCAATCATTATTGCTAGTGACCTAAACTCCTCACAAGTAGAATCATTGAAGTTGGTGGTGAAAAATACATTCGGGCCATCGGATGGACGATAGCGGACTTCATCGGCAAGCTCCCTATATATGCTCACATAAAATTAAACTCAAGACAAATCACATATCATGTGTGGAGCACAAAAGAATATTAAACCAACCCATGCAAGAGGTGGTAAAGATGGAGATTTTAAAGTGGCTCAATGCGGGAGTGATCTATCCTATATCTAATAGCACGTGGGTAAGCCCAGTGAAATACATTCCAAAAAAGGGTTGTATCATGGTGGTTGAAAATGAAAAAAATGACCTCATCCCCGTCCGACCAGTCACCGAATGGAAAGTGTTTATGGACTACCAAAAATTTAACTCATGGACCGAGAAGGACCATTTTCCAATGTTGTTCATGGATCAAATATTGGATAGACTTAATGGAAGAGGGTGGTATTGGCTTTTTGATGGGTACCGGGATATAATCAAATTTATATTTCCTTGGAGGACCAAGAAAAGGCAGCCTTTACTTTCCCATATGGAACATTCGCATTCAAGTGCATGCCATTTAGATTGTGTAATGCCCCAGAAACCTTTCAACATTGCATGATGCCCATTTTTGAAGTCATGGTTGAAGAATGTATGGAAGTATTCATTGAAGACTTCTCGAGAGTGGGAAACTCTTTTAGGCCGTGCCTCAAACACTTGAATAATGTTCTTGAAAGGTGTATGGAAACAAACCTTATCTTGAATTTGGAAGAATGTCACTACATGGTAAAAGATGTAATTGTCTTAGGCCGTAAGATTTCTGGGCATTCTAGTTGATCAAGATAAGTTTGAGGTAATTGCCAAACTTCCAATGCCCATCTCCGTAAAAAGTGTTTAAAGTTTTTTTGGCCATGCTAGGTTCTATCGTCACTTCATCAAGGACTTTTTTAAGATAACATATCCTATGTGTAAACTTCTTGAGAAAGAGTCCAATTTCAACTTTGATGAATCATCCCTCAATTCATTCGAGTATCTTAAGGAATTTCTCAGTTTAGTATCCATTGTTGTGGCTTCGGATTGGTCATACCTATTTGAGGTAATGTGCGATGCAAATGGTATTGCATTAGGTGTGGTTCTAGGGCAGCGAAAGGACAATTTTTTGAATTACCATGCCATCAAAACCATGAATGACGAACAACGTAACTACACTGTCATCGAACAAGAATTATTGGCGGTAGTTTATGCCTTTAAGAAATGTTGGGCCTATTTGTTTGGAACAAAGGTTGTGGTACATACGGACCATTTAGTTCTCAAGTATCTCTCAGACAAGAATGAAGCAAAGGCACGATTAATTAGGTGTATTTTGTTGCTACAAAATTTCAACTTTAAGGTTAAAGACAAAAAAGGATGTGAGAATCAAGTGGCTGATCATCTCCCTCGACTAGTGGGCAAGATTAAAAAGCATGGGAATATTTAAATTGTTAATTGTTTTCCTGATGAGTTGATTATGTCCATCGAGGATAAAGGTATACCATGGTATTTGGACTTTGCCAACTATGTCATGAGTTATCTACTCCCCGATGGACTGAGTTTTCATGAAAAGAACTGATTTCTATTTGAGCCAATGAAATATTTCTGAGATGAGCTATTTTTATTCCAAGAATATGCCGATGGAGTTATTAGGCGCTGTGTCATAGACTTAGGAAGCTTGTCAATAGTCACCTTACAGAGGTCATCATAGAGGAAGCTGAACTACCGCAATGATTCTCTAATATGGATTTTATTGTCCTTCCATGCATAAAGATGCTGTTAAATGGGTGAAATCTTGCCAAAATTGTCAAATGCATGGTGGCATTTCAAGAAGGCACAAGATGCCTCTCAACCCTAACTTTGAGTTTGAACTCTTTGATATATGAGGAATCAATTTCATGGGACCCTTTGTGATCACCTTTTGCAATAAATACATCTTCGTGGCGGTCGATTACAATTCAAAATAGGTGGATGTCTTCACACTCCCCACAAATGAGAGAAAATGTGTCACCTCCTTCCTAAAAAATAACATTTTCACAATATTGGGTACCCCTCAGGCTATTATTAGTGATGGCAGCTCACATTTTTGCAATCGGATGTTTGGTTCTCTTCTTGACAAGTATGGAGTCATGCACAAAGTCGCTAGCCTATACCACACTATAAAAAAGTGGTTAAGTGGAAGTATAAAATTGTAAAATCAAAGTTATACTCAAAAAATAGGTGAATGTAGGATGCACTAATTGGACAAGGCATCTTGATGAGACACTTTGGGCCTATAAAACAACCTACAAACCCGAATTGGGATGTCACCCTATAAATTAGTGTCTGGTAAGGCATGCTATTTGCTCTTTGATCATGAGCATAAGTCTTTGTGGGCTTTAAATAGATTAAATATAAATTGAGGAGAAGAATCTGAGGCACATGTGACACAACTCAATGAGATGGATAAATTACAACTAAAGGCTTATGGGAGTGCGACATTGTATAAGGAGAAAATGAGGAAAATATAGTATGGTTTAGTTTTAGTAAAAAGGTGAGTCGCTTCTAGAGCATTGGTCTTGGCTGCTTGATTTCTCTTTAAAGTCTTAAGCATTCCTTGGATATTGCATTTTATAATGAGGGGTGTTGTGAAATTAGTCTAGTATATGGGTAATGAGCTACTTGCGGTTGCGATTCAAGTTGAAGTCGGTGTGGTCTTTAAGGCATAAAATTTAGGCATAAGTAATTGTGTCTCATGGTAAGAGGTGGTGTTACTTGGGGACAATAAAATGCTCTAAGTTAAGGGTGTAGATTAGTGGTGATTTTACTACTCATTTACATCCAACATTCATGCACTTTGCCTTGATTAAAATGATTTTACTGAGACCTTCGTATAAGTAAGTTCTCTAATATCTACTCTTTGAAGGTATAGAATTGAAAAGATAGAATTAGTGGATTAAATCTCAAAATAATAAGAAGGAAGCAGAAGAAGTGTAGCTGCTTACTCAAAGCTAAAGGGACCTCGGGTATCGCACTTGCAGGAGGATCACCACGATCACTATCAGCTAAGCAGAGAACCTATTTAGCCTTTGGTAACGTGATCGCAATCTAAGGGACATGATCATAAATGGGCAAGTTGGCCAGCATCACGCTATTGCATAGTCATAACTGCGATCGTGGTTATGCAATCACAGTTAAGCCCCATGACCGTGGCATAGCAGGATAACTGAAGAAAGGGCAGCTTGGTAAATTATACAGTCAAGCCAAGATTTATAGGGAGAATTCAAAACACTCTAGACATTGGGAGAAACCCTAGAATTGGGGGGGGAAAGAAAAAGAGAGCTTTAGATAGTTTTTCTATTATTGTGATTTTGGCTTTCAAGGAGAAATTAGTGAAATTGGATAGTGGATTGAAAATTATTTTATCCTCTCTTAGTATAAATTCCATGGATTCATTACTTGCTAATTTTTTTTCCTTATCTAATGAATATTTAATTTTTTTTGTCTTGGGAGTATGTCAAACTAGAGTGTGATTGTGTGTGGATATTGTTATGTTCGCATGGATGTTAGTTGTTTAGTATGGATTTCACCATTACTTGAATTTATGTGTTGGAATTTGATGGGTGAAAACTCTAAATATCCAAATGGGTTTGATGGGTGAAAGTCCCAAGATTTAGAAACCCTTTGTCATTCTCGAAAGAGGGATTAATATTATGTAATCCGTAACGTCCTCGAAAGAGGGTTATAGTGGGACAAATAAATGGTGGACAATTGAGTATATGGGTTTCTACCTCTTGAAATCTTAGAAATAAGTGCATTAGGAGTGTAAATCATGTCAATAGCTTTATCCTAGAATAGGGATGCTTGATTAAGGTCTTGGGTGACCACGTAGTTCACATTTGTTAGGTGCTTGAAAGAGCCAATGGGTGAAATCATTGTGGTTTTATCAAAACATTGACCATAATGACCTTTGACGTAGCCTATCCTTTAATTAACAACTAAATATCATGCCAAACAATCATTAAGCCACACACTTTTACCTTTAGGTTGACAGAATCCCAAGATTTCCCCCATCATTATTGTATAGAATAAAACTGTTGTCTCTTGATCATTTTCTAAAAATCATACAAATAATTCCCAAGAAAATCCCCCCATTTTATTTTGACATGTGATTTTTGTTTCCATTCTGGGTAATTTCTTCATAATTTAAGCATCCATTAGGCTTGAAGTCATTAGTTCACTCAGCTAGATTCGACCCCAATTCAAATTGGGTTAGTTGATAAGGATCACCTCACCCCTAATTATGGGAGTGAGCTAAGAGTTATCAAATATGTGATTTATTATAGTTTCAATTGGATTGAGCATCTACCTTTGGAAGAGTTTTTTTTTAAATAAAAGATACCCTTCTAGTATTAGGATGTCCCCTTTTAAGGCATTGTACGGTAGGAGGTGTATATCTCATATTGGTTGGTTCGAGCTTTGTGAGTCAGATATGTTTGGTCTGAATTTGGATTATTAAGCTATGAAAAAGGTGAAGGTGATTTCGGATACGTTGAAGGCTGCCCAAAATTATGAAAATCCTATACGGATGTAAGGAATAAAGACTTGGAGTTTTAGGTTGGAGATAAGGTATTCCTAAAGGTATATCCTATGAAGGGGCGTGGGTGTGAATATCTTGACTTCTGATTCAATTGTTCGAGGAGCAGGGGGTTTAGGTTTTGGTGAATATATTTTGGTAAGAAGGGGAAGCTCAGTCTTTTGTTTGTTGGTCCTTATGTGATTTTGTTGAGAAATGGTAATTTTACATTTGAATTAGAGTTGCCTTATGGTTTGTGCTCCATTCATATGGTATTACATGTATCTATGTTGAGGAAGTGTCTTGGTGATTCTTCTTCGGTGGTTACTTTGGAGGGCTTGGGTATCTCAAATTCTCTATTGTATGAGGAGGTCCCTATTGATATCTTTTATAGATAGGTTCATCGGTTATGGACCAAGGATGTGGCATCGGTTAAGATTCTATGGTAGAACCACAAGGTGGAAGAGGCTACATAGGAAGGGGAGGAGGACATGGAGTCCAAGTATCCGCACCTATTTTCTAATCTTCGAATTCATGAATAATTATGTGTTCTTCAATGTACTTTTGTTTTCAAACATTTTTAAATGATAGATTAGTATCTTTGCCTTTTTGTTTTCTAACTTGGTTAATGCTTGGATTGATATATGATAATGTAAATGAATAATGCCTGTGGTTACCTTACCTTGTCTGCCATTCGGGGACGATTGTTCCTAGTAGGGGAGACTGAAACACCCTAGGTTTGGGGTCTTAGAAAATTTATGGATTTCAGGTTCTTAGATAGGATACGATTAGGGGAAACAACTCGTACACTAGGATACGAGTGGTATAGGTTAGTCGTATCCTGACCAGTGATGGTTAATGGGTTTGATTTGGTTTCTAGAATCTATACGACTTGGGTGGTATGATTTATATCGGTGGATATAGTTTGTTTGGTTAATTTATTTGATATTAGACTTGGTAGACCATGTTGGATCTGAGTACAAGTGGCTTACCATGATCCATAAGATAGGGTAAAAATCATACCATAGACTCATATGGTAGGCAATATTCGCTCTACTTTAGATTATATATTGTCAGGGGTTTAGATCATGGGTACCAGTCATATGTATGAATACGATATGGGTTAGGGTGAGTCGTACATTAGAAAGTGTTGGGTCCAATATAGATGGCGTTGGGTACGAGTGGTGGGTACCACTCGTGTTGGAGGGTACAATTGGTATGGATAGTTGTATCCCTCTTATGGGATTCTGGTGCAATTTAAGTGAGGGCAATATGGAAATTTCTCCAATTAACCTAATAAAGCCCCATGAGTTTTAACTCACTTGGGAGGTTATTTTCCTTATTATTATTCTTTAACACTTAGAAAAACACTATACAATTCAAACTAATTTTCTTTAGCAAAGGAAGATAGGGTTTCATCTTAAGGATTAATTTGGGACTTCTGTTGGTTATTTATATCTATCATCTTCTTAGTATAATTCATGTTCTCTGCTCTCATCGTTAGTTCCACTAAAGGCATGGTTTTCTGCAATGTTTTCATGGTTTGATTATTACATGGTTTTGGCTTATAAAATATAATTTGGGCGTTATGGTTATAAATGCTTGGTTATGGTTATCCCATGTTTTAATTATGCTTTTATATGCTTTAATGGTGGTTTTGGATAATTGGTTTCATGGGAATGGTTATTTAATAATTGGCTTTGGTTTGGAAATACTATGCCCCCAATGTGTTTGATAAAATTCCTGTGAGAAACTATGTTAGATTTAAATGGAAATATTGCATGGTTTGAGCTTGTTAATGGAACCCTAAATGGTTTAAATGGTTTGGAATGGTTAAATGGAATGGTTTTGCTTAATAAATATCCATAACGACCTGAGGCTACCCCCTAGTCATCATACGGTGCTTAGAACTACAAGTGATCCCAAGCTAACCCTTATACTGGCAAACTCGTGAGCAACTGATTAAATATATAAAATTAAATGAAATAAGCGGAAGATAAATCTTTTATGAATATGATCAATATAAAACTATATAAAAAGGATTAGAACTCAGCATATACAAAAATAACTTGGATCAAATCCATTAACTCTACGGACTATCTATGAAGCCTCTACTAGTATTGACTGTAGGTAGCTAGGACATGACCCCCATCTATCCCAAATCAATATAACTGAATAAAGAAAACAAAATTCTACTCAAACTATGACTGACTCAAACCCTTGAATTAAAAGGGCTCATCACCTAGTGACTTGAAGCTGCAACTGTTTGACTATGATGTGCATGCTACAACTTGTACCTACATTATAAGATAATGTAGCACAAACATGTATATATGGTTCATTACTTTTGGAATGTACTGAGCATATGGGGGTGAATACATAAGTAAAACAATATCTTAATGATTATATAAATTTGTAAAAGGATGCATGCTAAATGTAATGACTTACATTGGCTTGAATAACTGAAAACTGAAAATCTTTACTCATGAATAATAAAGCATACTGGATAAATATTTTGAGCCAGAATACTTAGTTCTAAAATTTGTACTTTTACTCTTTATATTGGTGGAATAAGTAGGACTGAAGTTAAGTCTGTTTTCAAATTATGCAGGCTAAGTGTAAAAAGAACTCACCTTTATATCTGTAAACTGAAAGATGAATCAGATAGCTAATGTCTTATGTAAAGCAATATCTGAAATAATTGTTAGCCCTTACACTTAGTTTCTAAAAGATGTTCTGGTATTCTTTCTTAGGAATTGGGGAAGTTCTTCCGATGGCATACACTACGTGACCTATCATAGTGTCCAAAGTCTGGTTCCCCTAAGTGGAAAACCTTATGTTGGGGAGAGGTGTCATACTCTTGACAAGGAGTATAACCTGAGCTGAGTAATCACAACTTGTATCATCATCCATATAAATGGGAATAATCTGAATCTGTACCTATGTTGGCTCGTAGTTCTGGGGCATGAGAACTAGGACATATAACAAACTCGGTGCTAAATACTACTCCCTTTCTGTTAGGCCCATTCTGTAGGAAATCCACTATAAAATTAACATAAGGGGTTGTAATGAAAACAAGTTATGCATTTATCTTTTTGAGACTGGAATCAAAACATCAAATCTTTTCTTAAAATATGAATACATGCTATCGAAGAATGCTTAAACATCATTTTTCTTGAAATCTCAAGACTTAAACATAGGGCCTACAACCAATATCTAAAATTATGTCAAATCATACAAAAATTCATGCTTAACAATAATGATCTTTAAATACTTCAACAATTCAACTCAAGATAATGAAATTTAATTCTCAACATATGAAATCAAGTCACATACATGAACATGGGAATATAGCTATGTAATTAAATATTTAAATTACTTGTAACTTCATAACTTCGTAACTTCATATAATGATAATTAGATATGAACCCTAAATTGAAATTCATCTAAATTCAATATTTAAATTTAGTTTTGTATAAAAGAATGAAAGAAGTATACTTGTTCATAACCCCACATACGTTATTATGATTTAATTTTGAAGAAAACTTGAATCTTTAGACTTGAATGATGAACTTGTGCAAGAAACCATATTCTTGATTTTTTTCCTTCAATGTTTATTGAACTAGTAAGCTTTAACTCTTGGATTCATGAAGAAATATTGTATTCAAAACACAAATCTTTGTGTTCTTGAGAGAAAAATTAAACTTTATTCGTGGGGAAAATGGAGGGTTTTTATGAGAGTTGATTTGAAGAAGATGGGCAAATAATTCCCTTTTGGGTGTTATAATTCGTCCTTTGGATGTTTGGGGTTTAGGGGAAAGGACCAAAGTTCCCTTTTATCCTTAGGAAGTTGAAAACAACAAGGGAATGGACCAGGAGGCACCCCCTTTTATCCTTTAGAGTATAGCCCATGGCTCCCCCGCTATCTCGGTACAATAACCCAAGTGGCGCGGGCTTATCGCGTTCTCTCACTTCCTCTCACGTAAATGGCTATAATATTTCACTCAGGAATTGGATTAAGGAAAAATTTGTATCATTAAAATATAACTAGATTATCTATAATTTGGTGGGTCTTGAGCTTAAAAATTCCACTTAAATCAAAAGTTATACACATTCAAATTAGAGTTTAATGGAATCGAATACCAAACTTGGTTGAATCTACGACACTTAGCTCAACTTTTTTCTAAGTGATTCTGTTGAACATTTTTAACCTCTAAAGCACTTAAAAAACTAGTATCAAGGTCATGACATATGTATTCAAGGATAAATCATAGAACTAGAGTTTATGAACATAGAAATAATGGTTTGATTTCTAGATCAAAATATGGGATGTTACAATATCCTTTGGGGTACAATGGAATTCCCTAAGAAAACATAATGGAAAACTTGTAGGGTATATGGGACTCCTCTAAGTTAACTTGGTAAATAGGTACACGGGAATCCCTTTACCTTAAAAGGTATAGATAAGGACAATACTTTCAAGTTATAGTCAGTATGATGATACCACCATTAATAGCTTTGGTAAAGAACAAATGGTATTACAGATTAGTTGGTTAGAAATGGCTTTAATTGGGCAGTAATGATTGTGTGTGATAGCTAACTGTGAAGATGGGGGTTCAATAAATGAACACTAGAAACTCATATTTGTTGACATTAGGGGCAGGGCATGGAGACCCTTTTATCATACTATAAGGTATATGAAATTCTCTTAGTTCATTTTACACATGTATCATAGAGAGTGAAGGATAGTTGTAAATCCCTTACACTTGTGGAATCTTTGGTTTATACGGCTATACACATCGGGGCCCATTCAAGGGGTTACGCTAGACCTATATAACTTATGGTTGGTTAAGAAGGGATAAGCAAGAGATATCTAGGTTATTTTATTTAAATGTATGCTAAACCTAATTCCCTTTCCCGGTATGATTATATATATATGTGTGTGATTTGTATTCATATGGATGGATTACTTGGTTTTAGTAAAAAGATTTATCATTAGTCTTAGTTCATGCTATTGTTCACCCGTTAACCCATCTTTGGGTAGCTGTATCCCTATACGATATAGAAACCAACCGTTCTACTCTTCTTGCTTAGCGATTGAACTTAGGGATCAGCTTTTGGATTGAAGTGGTGATCTTTTATTTTTTTGAGATGCTACATTTCATAGATGTTATTTAATACTTTGGTTTATTTATATATATTGGTTTTGGATATGTTTGGGGGCATGTCCCAACTAGATTTTGGTATTATTTTTATTAGAGGCTTTTGTGGAACAACTATGGATTGGTATGGGTGGGATCGGTATTGGTGTCAACATTAGTATTAGCATTGTATTAGGGTTGATGCTGGTTGACTCTATTAGTGGTTTTTCCATCATATTTTATTATGGGATTATATATAGTTATTTGGAACATATATAGTTAAGGTTTTGATTATGGTTTGGTTAGTATTTGTTATAAGTTAGGTATTAGTTGGTTGGACTAGGTTGGGTGTTCATGCAAATAGAACTAACCCAGAATCTTAGACTATGTAATAATGCTTTCTTGTTATATATTTGAAATTCATCTAACTCAGGGTATGTATTGAAAGGTTGAGCTAGGTATTGGGGTGCTCCATGGTCCTAGTTGGACTTGGGATGCCCATTATGACAAGACCCCTGATAGGTTCATGTCACAGGTGCACCATGGTGTTAATTAAGAGGTGAGGAACAAGTGATTTACTTTAAATATGGTAAGATTTATCATATGCAGAAGGATTGTCCTCCTAAGGTTGCTTTTGGGGAAAATAAGATTCTTGTTGCTATTTTAATAGCGCACGTGCTAAATAATACTACTTCTGCTTCTGGATCCGACACTGGTCGAAATCTTCTTCACGCTCTTACCACTCGCCAGGATTCAGAGGTGTCCCTCATTGTTGTTAATCGTAGGATTAAACTCTTTTCTCTTGCTGTATATTGTCTACTTGATCTCGGGAGTACTGTCTCTTAGGTGAACCCTTATGTGGCTATCCATTTTTTCTTTAATCCTAAATGTATTTTGGACCCCTTCTTTGTGTCCACCTTAGTAGGATACTCCATTGTGGCTGTAAGAGTCTATATAGGTTGTGTTTTGTTGGTCTATGGTAGAGAGACCTTGGTAGATCTCACAGAGTAGGATTGGTTTCACTCGTGCTATGTGTCTCTTAATTTTTGAACCCAAGGGTTTTCTTTCCACTTCCCTAATGATCCGGTAATCGAATGGGAAGTTAGTTCCTTAGTACCTAAGGGAAGGTTTATTTTGTATTTTTGATCTCAAGAATTGGTTTCTAAAGGGTGCCTCTATCACTTAAGTACATGTTAAGGATTATAAATTCGAAGGTCCTTCCTTGTAGGCTGTCCATATGGTCTGTGAATTTCCCAAGGTGTTTCTTAATGATCTTCTTGGTATTTCTCCTGATAGGAAAATCTATTTTTGGATTGATTTTCATTTAAATACTTATCCTATTTTTATCCGTCCTTTGAGAATGGCTCCAGGTGAGTTTAAAGAACTGAAGACGTAGTCGAAAGATTTCCTAGACAAGGGTTTCATACGCACTATTGTATCTACATGGAGTACTTCTATGCTCTTCGTTCATAAGAATGATGGTTCCCCTCGAATGTATATTGATTAACACTAATTAAATTAGGTGACCATGAATAATAAGTATCGACTTTCGAGGATTGATGATATGTTCGATCATCTTCAGGGTGCTAATTTCTTTTCTAAACTGATCTTTTGTTGGGTTACCATCAATTAAACATTATGGAGGTGGATATCTCTAAGACTGCTTTCCAAACTCGGTATGGTTATTTTGAGGTTTTGTTGATGTCCTTTGGTTTTACCAATGCCTCGACGACATTTATGGACCTTATGAATCGAGTTTTCAACTAGTTCTTGGATTAATTAATGCCCGTCATTATTGATTATATTTTTGTATACTATTCTAGCAAGGCAGATCAAGTCTATCACCTATGACGTGTTAAAAACCTTGGAAGAGCAACAGTTGTATGCAAAATTTTCTAAGTATGATTTCTTGCTAAATACTGTGAGTTATCTGGGACTTTTTATTTGTAGTGAAGGGATCATGATGGATTCATAGAATGTTATGGTGGTTAAGAAATTTCCTAGACCCATGACTTAGAATAATGTGAAATTCTTTTGGTCTGATGCTTATGAGAGTACTTTCAAAAAGCTGAAGAATAAATTGACTTCGGCTCTAGTCTTGACTTAGGGAATTGGTGGTTTTGTTGTTTATTACGATGTGTCCAGGATGGGGCTAGGTTGTGTTTTGATGCTGCATGGGAAGGTGGTTGGATATGCTTCTATATAGTTGAAAGTTCATGCAAGGAACTATCCAACCCATGACTTTTAATTTTGGTCCATGGTGTTTGCATTAAAGATCTGGTAGCATTATTTGTATATGGTCGATGTTGATATTTATTCTGATCATAAGATCCTGCAATACATATTCACTTAGAAAGAGCTAAATCTCATATAAAAGAGGTGTCTTGAGCTTCTCAAGCACTATGACATGAGTCTTCACTATCATCTAGGTAAAGCTAATGTGGTTGTTGATGCTCTTAGCAGGTTCTCCATGGAAAGCTGATGTTGGGTGTGTTTATACACTTTAGAGTTACAATTCTATCCTATTTAGCTTTTTTTGAGAGTATTTCATGTACTTAAAGTGTTAATGTTGATATAAATAAATATTTAAAGGTCCAAGGATGTAATTACAAGGATGCAAAGTGTTTTAAAAACAAGTTTGCACTTAATTTAGTCATTTATAGTTTAACTGAGAAAACTAGTCTTAGTAGCTTGAGTTAGGCATGTGACTAGTTTTTTTGGATGGATTCTAGTGTGTTAAATGAGCTCCTTATCGTTTGAATCTATAATATTATATGGAATAACTTGTTCAGCATATACAAAGATAAATTATATGAGCCAAGAGTCAACAATAAGTTTAAAGATGAAGTGTTTGAGACTAGTACTTTGCTTGGATTTATAGCTTGTTATTTTGGAGGTCTCGTTGTATTGAGATCTAATCCGTAGCGTTTAATATTGTAGGATTATTGTTAAGTTAATTATGGTGAAAACAGATGCTAAACAAGGTGGGACTTAAAGGAAAACAACACCAAAGGCCTAGATGGAAGGAACGATGCTAAAAAATAACCAAATAATTAGACCAAATTTCCAATAGCTACCCGCGATTACAACCTGATGCAGGCTCAGTTTCAGTGATTTAATTCCTTAACCAAATATTTTGGATACAATTCCAATGTATTCACGTCATATGCCCTCGACGTGGGATTCATTTCGGTCCAGCCATGCCCATGATGCATATTTTATTTTTGTGCTCCCAATGCACGCATTACTTGCTACATTTCAGTACTAAATTGCATGTGAAATCTTCTCCTATTCAGCATATGATTGGTTGACCATAAATTGAATGTGATATTGTGCACTCCTTTTTGGAGTATGATTTGCTACACTATAAACAAAATACAACGTACACAGTAGAAAATGTTGGATTATTTTTGGACGTACCTAGAGACAGTTTTGACAAATCCTTGGACAAGGATTGAGCGTGCTGGTTACACCTGGGAACACCGGGATCAATTTCGGACATACCTGAAGACGTCCTTGGACAAAATTTGGAGGTTGCTGCAACTATTTAGTAGTGTTTTTAATTTTTTTAATTAGCTTTTAATTATTCATATCATGTATTCAATTATTTGGATCGTGATTATGAATATTATAAGCTAAAAAACCTCTTTCCGGGATTAAAATCAAGAACATGAATACTATTGTTTTGAATTAAGTTCATTTAATTTGCTTATCATTGTTGGTTTTTTGTTTATCTTTATTTTAACTATTTTAAAGATTAGCTACCATTAGAATATATTCATTTCCAATCTTTTGAACATGGGAAAGGAAATAGGGAGATAAAACATGGGGATAAAGAAAGTAGGGTTTGTATTCTTTTATAAAATAAGGAATTCAAATTAGCATCTAGGATCGGGTTGCACTTAGATGCCTTTATTTATTTAAACATAGGATGATAGCGTAAAGAACTTAAGTGGATTATTGCATCCCCGCTCAACGATGTAGTTGTAATATCAAAATTAGGTAAAAGGTTAGATATCGGGATACCGTAATCATGCAATTAATCCTACAAATGAATAACAAAGATAAGCAAGTTAACAAATGAAGTTCAATAACATAGTATGATTGGTTAAAGTTCTTTAACCCCGGGCGTTCTGCTATTGATTATCTCAAGAGCTTTATTTTTATGCACTGTTTACTTTATTTTTAGTTTACAATTATTCAACACTATTCTTTGTTACTTTATCTAAATTGTTAAACTAGAATTGGATAGTTATCGACACAAGTCCTTGTGGCATTGATATTTGGCTTTATTGAAGGCCACTATATTACTTGGTAGACCACGTACACTTGTGTGATTGCTTGGGTTCTGTCAAGTTTTTGGCGCAATTTCCATGGACTTTTAAATTAGCAACTATCTTTTTTTTAGTTTAGCTATATTGAGTTTTGAATAGTTTAATAATTTTCTATTTAGTTTCTTTATTCTTTTTTATTTCTCACACTTTTTGAGATGTCATTATGGGATACTTGGTTTTTCGATTGATAACGATTCTATATGGTGTATTGATTATGGCAATAGTGGTCATTTTAAAGATATGTGTGTTGTCAATCCTGATTTAGTAATGTTGGTGGGATATGATCAAAGGCAATACTATTTGAACACCTATAATCAGCAGCAAAGTTTTCAGCAATCGCAAGTTCAAAATTACTAGGCCCCGTTTCAAATGAACAATTTGGAGGAGATGCTAAAACAACTTCTAGCTGATCAACCACAAATATTAGCAGATATAAAGAATAATTTGGCCATTCTAGAGGGTTATCAAATTGTCATAAAGAACTTGGGGATATAGACAGGGTAAGTGCAGCAGGTACATAATACCAGACCTCAAGGTGATTTTCCATGTGACAATGAAGAACCTCTGAAGACAACTAAAGAGGTAGTTGTAGAGTTGACTTCCTAACCTATTGTAGACAAAGTTGCAGATAATTTGAGGAAGTTTGAGTACTCAGAAACTAAAATTGTTTAATAGGTCAAGGAGATACCACCACCACTATATGAATCACAGCCGATTAGCTGTCATCTTTCTCTTGAGACTGAAATTGAAAAGGTGAATAAGAGTGAGGGCACTGAGAATAGTGTAAATTTTAAAGTAGGATTTGTTTGGTATCACTCAAAGCACTTTTCTACATTATGTTTTGATGATGTCTTGTATGTGGAATCATTTACAATAGTGGAAAAATATGAAGATAAGGAACAAGAATCCTTTATTCTTGATTTTACACCGGATAAGCAACATCAAAACATACCTCAACTCAAGGCGGAGTGGTTTACCATGTATCATCCATTACTCGGTTCCTTAGTCTTTGTACCACCAACCTATGAGTGAAGCAAAAAGATGGATGCGAAGTTGGGGTGAAATTCATACCTTGAAGGTGGAGGAAAAAGTTGATTAGGTCATGCCGCGACACTAAATCTATCTCTTCTTGGGAGGCAACCCAAGTTAAATAGGTATGTTTTCTTTTTAGTTTTTAGTTTTTTTTTGAGATAGTTTTGTTTTTGTTAAGTAATAAGTTGATGGGAATTTTGAGTACAGATGTAATACCCCAAAAATGGGTCCTGAGATGTTACATAGTGCTTAAGACTACTAGTAGCCTCAAGCTAACCCTGTAAGCCTTCTACTAAGTCAGAAACAATAATAGAGAAATATAGACATAAAATCAATGTGGATTTTTGCCAAATCTAAGATAAAATTATCTGAACCTAATATTTGTAAGTATTTCTTTCAAAAGTATGGACAATCAACACTGAAAATATGAATTATATCTAGCAGTCTGACAAGCCTCTACTACTTATAACTAGAGAGCCACTGGGATAAGTCCCCAGCTACCTCAAACTGACTTAAAATACTAAATCAACTACTCTAAAAAGCTAAAAAAATTCACAACTAGGTTTCCGAACTATGATGACTTACCAACTGTCGGACTATAGATGGATATGCTCAAAAACACTCACGCTGCTATAACTGAGCACTTGAACCTATATTATGAGACAATGTAGCACATAGACGTATATGTGGATTAGTACTTCTGGAATGTACTGAGTATATGGGGGTGAACTTATAAGTAAAACAATATCTCAATGTTCGTATAAACTTGTAATGTAATGCATGCTAAGTATAAATGAATCACATTTGCTTGAATTTCTGAAAGCAAAAAATCATGAATCATGAGTGATAAAACATACTGTATAAAACTTGTGAGTCATAACACTTATTTCAAAAGATATACTTGTATTCTATTTTTAAATCATGCTGCCTAAGTGTAGAAAGGACTCACTTTTATATCTATAAACTGAAAGCTGAAATCTAGTGGTTAATGCCTTATGAAATGCAAAATTTGAATAAAGCTGTAAAACTTTACACTTAGTTTCTGAAAGATTTTTTGTTATTCTTCACTCTTTTCTATTGGAAGGTTTTTCTAACCGATATACACTATGTGAGCTATCATAATGTCCAACATCCAGTTTCCATATTGAAAAACCTCATGCTGGGAAGAGGTGTCATACTCTTGTTGAGTATAACCTAAGCTAAGTGATAATATCTGTGACTCTCATCCATATATAAATTCGAATAATCTAATAATTTATACCTACGTTGGCTCTTAGTTTTGGAACATATGAACATATCAACTCGGTGCTAAATACTGCACCATTTAATATATATGCTCATTCTGAAGGAAATCCACTTTAAAAACTACTATAAGGGTTTGTAATGAAAACCTCTTGTGAATCTATTTACTGTAAACTATAATGAAATTGTAAAGTGGATTCCATATCTAAGCTGAGAACAAAAGATCAAATCTTTGTTCAAAATATGAATATATCTAATCTTGGCATCCTTAAAAGCATAATCTTCTTGAAATATCAATATTCAAACCAGGTCTAGTAACCCATGAGTCCATTTCATGTCAAATCGTCATAAAGTTCATGCTAAATAATGAAAATCTTGATAATACAATTCTAAAGCTGGGAATTAATGTCATACGCATAAAAATGCGAAAGTAGACATGCAATTCAATATCTAAATCACTTGTAGGATCATAATCTTCAAATAACAATATATAGGTATGAACCCTAATTTGAAACTCATGTAAATTAACGTTAAATTAACTTCAAAAAAACTACTTTTGGACACAAGGATGAAAGAATAATCCTTGTTGAAAACCCCGCATACCTTAATTGATGAATAATTGAAGAAGCTTGAACTTTGAGCTTTTATTCGTGCTCTTGAAAATTGATTCTTGAAGTTGTTGAATTGGGAATCTTGTATTTTGTGTAATCTTAGAAAAACAATGGTGGCATTTGGATTTCTTGAGGGGTAAGATTTGGAGTTCTAGTGTTTCTTTGAGAAAAATCTTGTGAATAATGAGCGTATTAGGCTTAAAATAGGGTTAATCTTGTGTTTTTCACGATTTGGGGGCTTGAAAATGACTAGATTGCCCTTTAAAATTTCAAGTTTAAAATTGGAATCTTGATTTTGGGCCACAATGCGACGCGACGTAATCGCGCTGGCTCACAGGATAAAGTACGAGTGACATTATGTACTCCACCACGATGCGGTATTTATCCCATTGAGAATTATGGAACGATATCGGCAAATCGCAATGAGCTACTGGAAAGGGACGAATGTTATTTTGGGCTTCACTATGATACAGGATAATCGTGGTGCTTCACTAGGAAATGGATAATTTCAAATCCGCACTTCACCGCGCGCGATGCTATCATGATGCTCTACTACTTTTCACTAAAAAATACCATAACTTCTCAACCTAGTATCAGAATTTAGCAAAATTGATATCGTTGGAAAGATAATTTAACCATTACCATTTGGTAGGTCTAAATCTAGAAAATTCTACACATATCTAGAGTTATACATTTTTAAAGTTGACCCTTGACACTCTAGGAGCTAAACGGGACTAAGAAAAGTACAGGGTGGGGAAATTCCCAATTATTGGATCAATTAAAATTTTTTTTCTAAGATATTCTTGTTGGTTCTATTTTTGCTTGCATGGTGCAAGTGTTTTGTTTGGTAAAAGTATGTTGAGTGAGTGAATTTCTACTATTGAAACTCCTAGGCTCTAGTTTTTTACTTTTGTTCTTGATGGCTTAAAAAAATGAATTTGTGTTATTGTCTGTTAAGAGTCTATGACGATCCTATTGAGTTGAGAATGTGCCATGTGTGTGAGAGAATTTTGTATATTTATTGTTGCATGTGATGTCTAGAACTTGCATGGTGCATACATAGCGCGAAATAAAGAATGTGAATTTAGGAGATGATTTAGGCATTTCTTTGACAACCTTCTTTAATACCCTTGTTTTACCTAAGCTTTGTGTTTAATCTTATTTAGCCCCGTTAATCCTTTATCTTTTTCCTTGGTAGCCTTATATGTAGCATAATCCCTTCTTTAATTGACCGTAATATGATCCAAAAGCTCTGAAGTGCTTTAATGTAAATTTGAGTAAGTAAGGAGTTTGAGAAATAAGAGGAAAAAAATGTGAAGTTGATGCCCCAACATCTAGTTATTGGCGTGTATCAATGGTGTGGTTGAGAGTAGCAAAATTGTATGAAAAACTTCAAAATTTTATCCTAGATGTGTTACAACAAACTTGTTTTGGCCCTGGTCCTTCTTGGACATTGTGCCTCTTAACTAAGGAAAATCTCTTAAGTTGAGGGTGGCTATCATAGGGGTGCATAGAGTAATATGGGTGCAAAAAGAAGGAAAATTAAAATAGTGGTATTCTCCTACCACAATGTATATAAATGAGATAGGGTAAAAATAAAAGAGAATGGCGTAGTAAAAAATGGTGTAATTTGGTTGTTTAAGAGTGGTCTTAATTGTATTAAGTGATGTATTAAATAACTTAGGAAAGATAGTCACTATTCCTGACCAAAATAGTTCCTACTCGTCCTATAGCCTACATTACAACCCAGAAAAGACCTAATTGATCCTAAGTTCATCATTCTGATATCAGTGGAGCACTAAATTGAGGGAAATCCTATGGTTCATAATGTGTAACTTGGGAATTCCTTCTGAGAGTCAACGTAATTTGATTCTTGTACCCATTATGTGATTAATTGCATTTATGTGAGTGATTCTGGTTAACTCTCTTGTGGTAAGGGGCATATGTTTTATGTATGTGGGTGATTTGTATGATGTCCTAGATCAAATAATATGCATGAGTTGTCCACGTGATGAGTCAATTCTTGACGCTAGGAAGTTTTGGAGTAGTGTTCATGAGCTTTCAATTGTGTAAATAACATGCTTAGCATAGAAACTTACATTCCATGTAGTCATTGTAGTTCAAGCTTTAGAATCATGCATCTAGTGGAAGTGTAGAGTTTCCTCAACTTATGATACAATAAGTAAAGGGTTGTTTGAGGACAAACAAGGCTTTAAGAGTGGGGTGGTGATGTTTAGTTTATTTATATACTTTAACATTACGATTCTAGCCTATTTATCCTTATTTTTAGAGCAGTTCATGTGCTTAACATGTTAGTGTTGATATAAATATGCATTTAAAGGTCCCAGGACATGATTACAAGGATTCAAAGTGTTTTATAAAAATTTTGCACTTAATTGAGTCATTTAGTGTTTAATCGAGAAAACTAGTGTTAGTAGCTTGAGCTAGGTTTGTGTCTAGTTGGTTTTGATAGATTCTTGTGTGTTAAATGAGTTCCTTATGGTTAGAATGTGTAATATTATATGGAACAACTTGTTTTTCATGTACAAAGATTTATTATAATGAGACAAGAGTCAACAATAAGTTTAAGCGTAAAGTGTTTGATACTAGTACTTTGCTTAAGTTAATGGCTTGTTATTTTTAAGGTTTCATTGTATTGAGCTCTAATCCATGGCATTTTATGTTTTCAAATGATTGTTGAGTTTATTATGGTGAAAAGGGATGTCTAACGAGCTAGGAATTATAGGGAAAACAATAGCAAAAGGCATAGATCGAAGGAACGACGCAAAAACACTTAACCAAATACCACGCATGGAGGATCAGTTTTAGTGCTCCAATGCCTTAACATAATCTTTTGGATTCAATTATAGTGTTTACACACATATGCCCGTGCCCCCATTTTTATTTTGGTGCTCCCATGCTTGCGACGCATATTATATTTTGGTGCTCCCATGCATGTGTTACATTACTCATTTTAGAGATAAATTGCATGTGAAATCTTCTCCTCTTCAACAAATGATTGTTGGCCATAAATTGAATGTGATATTCTACACTCCTATTTAAAGTATGATTATCTACACTATAAATAGAATACAACTTACACAGTAGAAAATGTTTGATCAATTTTGGACGTACCTGGTAACGGAGTGGACAAATCCTTGGACAAAAATTGAATGTACTGGTTTATGTGGGGGACACCTGGATCAATTTTGGACGTACCTAGAGACATCCTTGGACAAAATTTGGAGGCTGCTACAACTATTTTGTAGTTTTTTTATTCTTTCATTATCTATTAATTATTCATATCATGTATTCAATTATTTGGATCGTTATTATGAATATTATCAGCTAAAAATCCTTTTTTTGGGGTTAAATACAAGAACATGAGTGCTATTGTTTTGAATTAAGTTGGTTTAATTTTCTTATCATTGTTGGTTGTTTTTTTATCTTTGTTTAACTATTTTAATGATTATCTACCCTTAAAATATATTCATTGTTGACCTTTTGAACTCGGGTGAGGGAATAGGGAGATAGAACATATTATGGTTGTTCGATGTTCTTTAACCCTAGGCTTTCTCTTATTGATTATCTCAAAACCTTTATTTTTATGTATAGTTTACTTTATTTATAATTTTCAATTATTCAACACTCTTCTTGGTTAATTTATCTTAATTGTTAAACTAGAATTGAATAGTTATTGACCCAAGTCCTTGTAGGATTGATTTTCAACTTTCTTGAAGTCTACTATATTACATGGTATACCACATACACTTACGTGTGCGCTTGGGCGCTGTCCGAAGCTTATCTCATATGGATGAAAAAAGTGAGATTTGGTGAAGTATATTTACCGTTTAGCCAATCTCAAAGTTCATCTCTTTGATTTTGATGATAGATGTGTGATTGTTCAGGAGGTGCCAAAGTCATCCCTTGGTGCTGAGGTGAAGTAGAAACAGATGTTAGAATCTATTTTGATCCAAATTAAGAAGGATGTAGGTAAGTAGAATGTGATGAGTTTCGAAATGTATGGTGATGGTATCTTTAGATACCAAGGTAAATTAAATGTTCCTGACGTTGATGGGTTATGAAGGAGAATTTTGGGTGATGCTCATGAGTCGCGTTATACTATTCAATGTAGTTTAATGAAAATGTATCATGATCTTAAGGAGTTTTTTTGGTGGAATAACATGAAGTGAGATATGGCTAATTTTATCACTAAGTGCATCGTGTGCCAGCAAGTGAAGATGGAGCACTGGAGACCTGGTGGGTTGACTCAAGAGATTAAGTTGTTGGTGTGGAAGTGGGAGACAAATAATATGGATTTCTTTATTGACCTTCCGCATTCTCGCTAATAATTTAATGTGATTTGAGTCATCGTAGATAGAATGAAAAAATCTGCTCATTTTTTGCTAGTGAAGACAAATTTCTGTTTTGAGGATTATGCCAAGTTGTTCATTACAGAGATTGTGAAGTTGCATGGTACTTCAATTTCCATCTTATCTGATCGGGGTTCTCAGTAGTCATCTCACTTTTGGAGGTCATTGCAGCAAGGCTGGGGACTAAGGTGACCTTAGTACCTCTTCCCACCCACAGACATATGGGCAAGCAGAAAGGAAAATACCAACCTTAGAACATATGCTTCGGGATTGTGTTTTTTATTTTGGTGGTAGTTGGGTTGACCACTTGCCTCTTATAGAATTTGCGTACAACAACAGTAATCACTCTAGTATTTTTATGGCTTTATTGGAGGCCTTATATGGTAAGAGGTACAGGTCTCCTTTTAGGTGGTTTGAAGTTAGTAAGAATAAGTTTTTTGGCCCTAATTTTGTTAACCTAAGCCATGGTGAATGTGAAGTGATTCAAGATAGAATCAAGACCGCCCAAAAATGCCAGAAGTCCTATGCAAATATGAGGCAAAGGGAGTTGGAGTTTAGTGTTAGTGATTACGTTTTCTTAAAGGTGTCCCCTATGAAGAGAGTGATGCAGTTTTGTAAGAAGGGGAAGCTCAGTCCCTATTATGTCTATTTGTACTTTGTTTTGAAGAGGGTTAGTAATGTTGCATATGAATTTGAATTGCCTTCTAGCATGAGCTCCATTAATCTCGTGTTTTAGTTTTGATGTTGAAAAAGTGTGTGGATGATCCTTTGATAGTTGTTCCTTTTGTAAAAGGTAGGTATTTTGTATTCCTTATCTTATGAGGAAGTCTCGATTAAGCTTTTGGATCGACAAATCCATCAGTTGCTGACTAAGGATGTGGCTTCGATAAAGGTTCTTTAGAGGAACCAAAAGGTTAAGGAAACCATGTGGGAAGCTGATGAGGATATAAAGTCCAAGTATCCATTATTTTTCCCTATTCTAGATAATCATGCTTGAGGTATGTGTATTCCTTAACACCTTTGTTTTCTGTCTTTATTAAAGGTAACTTTGATTGTGTGTGAAGTCAAATCATGCTAATAAATACCTTGTCCTATCATTCAAGGACAAATGATACCGGGGGGATGGGTAGTATGTAATGCCCAACATTTTTAGTCAATGAATAATTTTGGAAAGTTTATCCTCACTTTCTAGACTATGACGAACCCTTACAAGTCGTAGAGAGTCTTGCTAAGGACCCAATCATAACCAAATCAGTAAATATGTGTAAAAGTTTTTATCTGAGTACGAGTGGCTCACTAAGAGTCTTAAGGACTTGTTATGAGTCATTGGGTGCTAATTGTAGGGTGACCAGTGTTTTCCCAATTATGTTTTGTATTGACTACAACTCGACCCTACAATTCATAGGGTGCCATTATGAATGGTACTAGTTGAATTTGTAGGTCAATAGTGTGTACATTTCCTAGGAATTTTCTTGGCTATGGCTCAAGGTGATAGGTCGTGATGAGTCTATACGAGTTATTATATGCATTGGATTTGAATGATTTGAAAATGTATATCATAACATTATGTTATCTTATCCCTAAGTTTCATGCTAGTGTTCATCACACTAACCGTCTCTGTGCGTTGTATCCCTATGCGATGCAGGATCAAAAGGCAAGTGTACTTTTCCTACATAGAGTTAAGGTGATCATCTTGGTTTGTCGGTTCTTTATGGTGAAGTGGTGAGCTTTCATTCTTTGGAAACCTTAGTCATTTCATCTATTTCCACTCTTAGAATTGATTTGAGATTTTTCTTTATCATTAACATTGTCACTGTCATTAGTCAGAGTCGGGGACTTTTTTTGACCAAGACTTGTTTGGGTTCTTTATTTAGAAGTGTTTGTTTGGATGACTGTGGATATTGGGTGATGTTGGTCGGTTGTGTGGCTAGTCACCCGTCATCAGTTATAAGCTTATTTTGAATTTCCTTAAGTTTGTTGCATGCAATCTTGTTATCTTTTTTGAATTCATCCGAACTTAGGGGATGTTGTGTTTGATTTGGTTATTTACAGGGGGTTATCTTTGGTCCACATAGTACTTGAGATAACCGTCATCGCCAGACCCTTGTTTGGGTCGTTACATAGGAGAACACCGAGTTGCTCAAGCGATACGTCCTTCCTCAACATATGCCACGTAAGTGTCACTGGCGTCACTTAAGTAGCTCTCATGTACGCAACCAAAACCTCGCTTAAGTGATATAAGTGGCTAATTCCAAGTCTATTAAGCGACCAACTAGTATCGTACGCGATGAACTAGAACCAACTATGTATTAGAATTTTTTCTAAGTCTCCACTAACCCCTCGGTATTCATCTAGAATCCTATATATAGAAAAGGACTATGCTACCCTATCAAATTTAATGTTCTAAACTTAATGGGGTAGTCAAATTTTATATCTGAGGTTTTTTAGATGAAAAGTGGGTCCCACACCCATATGCCATTTTTTTTAACTCTGCCAAAAACACAAAATGAGTCTGGCAAACTCAGGACCCAAACCAGGAGTTCACTAGCCCAAAATGGATGATCTGGAGTTGTTAGAACTGTTTGAATTGCAATACAAGGTTCTTTGGTTGATCTTTTTTCTAATAGCTAATTTAAACATTCGAAGGCATCAAAATAGAGTATTGGAACTAAAAATCAAACCGACTTTTCGCTAATTGAATTGTTAGATCCACGAAGTCATAAATGACTTGGTGCAGCTATAGGAAAGCTCTAAATGTAAAAAATAAGTGAAAATACCAAAAGTGACTTAAATGGTCATTACAATATCCACTGCTAAAAGAACTTTCCTCCGTAAAAGTAAAGAAGTAGAATGTAAATGAAGAGTCAAAGATGTAAGGATACTATCACTCTTGATATCCAACGTAACTTTCTCTACTAAGCGGTGCCTCCACTAGACCTTAAATACTAGAATCTCCCCTGGGTGTAACCGCTAGACATCACTAGCCCATATGAGCACTAGTTTCTTAACGAAGGTCAACTGCTCATCCAACTGAACTGAGTCCCATCTAAGAATATGAGAAAGTGTCAGGAATATATCACCGCAACATCAAAACATAGACAATTAGATGGAACGCAGCAAAATCGAGGGTTAATAATAACTGATAAGCCACCTTACTAACTGTGTAATGAATCTCAAAGTGTATAGTTTATCTAGGGCTAATCTTGCCTTTCCTTCCAACACTCATCATATGTTTCATAAGCGATACTTAGAGAAATATTTGGAAACCAACTCCTAATCTCAAGGCACGAAGTCTATGATCGTTATAAGACTTCTGCCTACTCTGAGCTGCCATCAACCGATTCTAAATCACCCTTACTTGATCCAACGACTCATGAAGTAGGTTAGTACCACAAGGTCTAATTTTTTAAGCTTCAAACTAACAAATTGGAGATTGATAGTAGCATAAAAACCCTCAAAAAGCATCATCTCAAGACATAAATTGTACCTGTTACTTTACATACTTATGCCAAGGCTAAGTGTTGCTCCCACCGACCTCTAAAAATTATAAGCATATTCTTGAGAACCTGAATAGTACGCTCTAACTGCCCATTGGTATGAAGATGGAAGGTTCTACTAATATCTACGTCAGTACCCAACACCTCCTACAAAGCTCTCAAAATATAGAACTAAACACTAAATCTAATCTAAAAATACAGATATAGGAACACCATGCAAATGGATTTTCTCACTAACAAAGATACGAGCCACTCTCTAGGTAGTGAAGGACATTTGAATAAGAATAATATGTGCCAATTTGGTCAATCGATCCAAAATGACCCAAACACTATGGAAACCGTGTGTAGTACGAGGCAAACTACTAATAAAGTCCATAGTAATATGCTCTCATTTCCACTCGGGAATAGGAAACCTCTTAATTTGGCCACTACGGTACTGATAATGATCCCTCACTACTAACAACATAGGCAACAAGCTACAAAGTCCGCAAAATCTCTCTTCATACAACTCCAACCAATAATGCTACCTAAAATCTCTATACATCTTAGTTGTACTATGGTGAATAAAATATCTGGAGTAATCAGCCTCATGCAAAACTGAATTATTCAAGTCATCAATCATCTAAACATAATGTGACTATCAGATCTTAAAACATCCTGAAAATTTGTGGTATCCTTCTTGGATGCACCACTCAAAACCTAATCATAGATGATGCAAAGTCTTTTATCCTGAAACTGATGACCCCGAATTTTCTCAAACAGTAGAAACCTTGCCTAAACACTAGAAAGAATCCTACTAGGCTCTGAAAAATCAACTTACACCATAAAAGTAGCTAAGGACTAAATGTCCTATGCCAATGGGTTCTAAGAAACTCAAATACAATCCAATATACCAAATCTCATCGTCTTTGGCTCAAGGAGTTCACTACCATATTCACATTGCCTAGATGATACAATTTAGAGATGTCATAATCCTAAAGCAACTCCATCCATGTATACTTTCTAAAATTAAGCTCTTTTTGGATCATAAGGTGTTGAAGACTATGTTGATCTGTGAAGATCTCAAAGTTCACAATAAAGATAATTTCTTCAAATATTAAGTGCGAAAACTTCAACCACCAACTCAATATCATGAGTAGGATATTTGCGCTCATGTAACTTCAGCTAGTTCAATGCATAAAAAATGACTCGACCCTTCTCCACCAATTCACAACCCAAACAAACACCACAAGCATCACAATAAATAATATATACCTCATGCTCTAAAGAAAGAGCAAAAATAGGTGCTAACATAAGAAACCCCTTAAGCTTTCTGAAGATAGACTCACACATATCGAACCATTAAACAGGAATCACCTTATTAATAAATCAAGTCATCAATGCAGCAATGGAGTTGCAAATCTCTATGAACCATCAATAGTAATTAGACAAACCAATGAAACTACGAACCTCAATTGGAGAAGTAGGCCTAGCCAATCACAAATAGCCTCGAGCTTCATTGGGTCTACAATAATCCAATCCCTAGACACCACATGACAAAGAAATGATGCTTACTCAAGACAAACTCCAACTTAGAGAATCTGCCAAAAAATATATAATCTCTTAAAGTCTGAGCACAATCCTCAAGTGATGCATATGTTCCTCCCAACTCATCAAATATATAAAGTTGTCATCGATGAGAACAATCACAAAGAACTCCAAAAAAGGTCTGAACATATAGTTAATCAAATCCATAAATATGGATAGGCATTGGTCAACCTAAAAGACATTACTAGGAACTCATAATGACCATAATGGTTCCAAAAGGTTGTCTTTGGGCTATCCTCAGCTCGAGTCCTCAACTGATGATAGCCAGACCTTAAATCAATCTTTGAGAACATCGTTACTACCTGAAGCTAGTCAAACAAATCATCAATGTGAGGCATACGATACAATTACTTTACCATCACCTTTTTAGAATACCAATAATCACTACACACATGCATGGAGGCATTCTTCTTATTCACAAACAACACAAAAGCTCCCAATGGAGAGAAACTTGATCTACTAAAACCCTTAATAAGAAGATCTTGAAGTTTAGAATTAGGCTCCTTAAGCTGGGAATGAGCCATATTGTAACTTTCCTTAGAAATTGCTCGAGTGCCCGACTCAAGATTAATTAAAAAATAATATCATACTCGATAAGAAGACTAGTTAGATGGGTAGGGAAAACATTAGAAAACTCACAAACTATAGGAATAAAGTCACCCTATGAACTCTCCACACTAACATCACAAATAGAAGCGAGATAATACTTGCAACCCCTTGAAATATGCCTTCGAGCACGAACATAATAAATAATCCCCTTTGGTTCATGACTAATCGATCCAATCAACAAAAATTAGGGATATATGTGGAATGGAAATGGTAACAGTCTTTGCAAAATAATCTAGGATTGCATGATAGTGGGATAACCAGTCCATGCGAAAAATCATATCAAAATCTACCATATCTAACATAATAAGATCAGCTTGGGTATCAAAGACTTGGTCAATCACAATACATAATCAATAAACCCGATCCTCTTCTAAAGAATCACCCAAGAGAGTAGATACACATAATGGCATAAATAATTAATCCCAAGCTAACATTAAGTGCTGGGCATAATAAGCAGACATATGAGAATAATCTGGATCCCGAATCTAATAAAGTAAACGTCAATAGATAGCACGCCAAGATCATACCTATGATAATAGCATCAAAAGAATCAACCTAGGTTCTAGTAGGTATGGCGTACAACAGACCATTCCTACCACCTTGTTGGTTTCCTAATCGATCTCCTATCCTACCTTGATGAGAACTTCCACGAACACCCTAAGGACAACCCTTGTAGCCCTACATACCGCTTCTAGTTGGGGGTGGAACTTCTTGAATTGGTGCAACACTCTCAACTGAAGGAACCATCGCTTCACAGTCGAGGCACTCACTAAGGAAATAACCAAAATCTCTAAAATCGTAACATGTCATAGGCGTTGTACTAAAACTAAATGATTTAACTGACCCAGAATAACCAGCACGACTAAAATAACTAGAAGACAAACCTCTCTAAGACTTACCACTACCCTAGATAGGAAGATCACTGAAATTATACTATCCTCTATAGGTAATCTGAAGTACTACCTTAATAGGCCTTCTAGATTAACTCTAATACTGATGCGGCTAACCTGAAGGGTACTTACCCTGAGAAGCACTATTTCTAAATCATGAGCCACTATGTCTCTACCTAAAAGTTCTTTAATGTAATGACCCATTATCATAGCCCCCTTGGGACTCATAATGTATCTCCTACTCAAGTTGAGCATGATTAAAAACCTCAGCAAGTATATAAAAAATCGTATCTTAGATCTCAAGGGAATAAGCTAATTTTTTGGAAAATAGCCAACACACAAGAAATTAACATTTAAAGGCTTGTAATAATAATAATAATACAATCACAATAGTCTAATAGATATACAAAATATTAACAAACATCCCAAAATAAATTAATGAAGGTTTATAGCTACTACAAATAAAACATAAGTACTAAAACTGTAAATGCAATCCATCTCGAAAAATGAAAGACTAGATATGGATAATAGAAGGAAAAAGGGCAACTACGACTCTAAGAGCTTACCCAATCTCAAAAAGCAACCCAATAAAAGCGTCACATCACTAATGATATCTAGTACTCGAATGTGCGCCAAAAATTTATAGAAGTGTTTATGTGTACAAAAATCATGGGTACTTAGTAGGCATCATTAGTAGACTAAGCTAAATCATGATATAAGTACGATAAGATACAAGATAAAATAAGCTAAGTAAATGAAAAAGGCAAAACCTAAAAGTTAGGTCAGAAAATGTTGATCATAAGTAAATAAATAAATACGGAAAAGAATAGTAAAGGTTACACAATCATATCCACTAAACTAGCCCCATAAGCCAATAAGTTTGAAAAAGTAAATAAGCTAGTGTGGTCCCCTATAAGCCCGAATGATATAATCAAAGTAAAATAATTGAATGATGATTTGTAACTCTATCAAATATCAACTATAACCATCAAACCATCCATACTTTATTATATTATGCTCAACTCTCTGTGATAAACTTAAACTGAAACTTATATCATCATCATATGATATCTAATAGTATCAACACTATGGCATTATTTTCTAGACTCGAACCAGAACTTTAATTATTAATATCATCATCCATTATTGGACTTGAACTGCACCTTATATTCATAAATATTATCATTAACTTTTATATAATATTCATAGTCCATATCCATAAGCAATACTAATAAACCATGAAAGTAAACTATATCACTAAGCCATCAAATTTTACCCAAAATAAGCATAAACTCCCTAGTACCTAACTAATATAATAATTATGTAATTGATATCCTAAAAGTCCCATAATAAATGAGGGTTCAACATGTTTATTTAAGTCTACAAGACTAATACAAGGCTTGTCCTGAGGTTGGCAGGAAGGGCCAACTTCTAATCACCAAAATCAATTTTTTGGCAAATTCTACCCCGAACTAGGCTAAGGAATCTAAATTAAATTATAGATGTTAAATAAGCCTTAATTATCCCTAGGATAGAAAATCTTCATTAAACATTAGCAACTAAGTCCATTTCCACCAAAAATGTGAGCAACTAGGTCAATGTCGCCTAAATTACAATTCCAATATGGCCTTAACAATAAAAAAAATAAAACTAATTATACCATTCATTCTTCCAACAGCTAAATACCAAAACAAATCTAGCATCATATCATAATTATACTATGAATTAACTCAATCTACAGATAAGGTAAACCTAGACAACATGGATACCGAAGAAAAGCTTGAAGAATTTTCTAAAACAATGATTTCCTTTTATAAAACTTCTGCAAGATGCCACATATCAAAATCACAATATATTTTTCATTACAAAAATAATGATACATATATTGCACTATTATGCTTTGCTTCCAAAATTAG